>NW_020897742.1:2552100-2572702 GCF_003984885.1 Neopelma chrysocephalum | reverse complement strand
TAAAAGACCTTTCCCCAAATCTTCGTTCGCGAAGATGGGCCATTATTATTATGGCTGGTCAGGGCACAAGTCACTTCACCTTGAATTAACTCCTGAAGACGTCAACAGTGACAGCTACAATCTCTCTGAAGCATCATAGCAACACTTCAGAAACTACATATTTAATCTGTGGGGACAGGAAAAGGAGATTCCCTCCCCTCAAAAACCTTAATGAGAAACTGGGGCTAAGGAAAAAAATTAAGCATTTTCTTAAACAGCTCTCACACAAATTGTCCTTAGCTTTTCCTAAAGATGGCACAAGTTCACTATTCAGCTCTCTTTGCAGGAACTGCCCCACGCATTGGTAGATACGAGGTCTTTGTCGTGCTGAATTTCCAACCTCTGCCCATACAGAGTTGTGCATCAGTCTGGGCATCCCCGGGGCACATGGAGTGAAAACTGCAACAAGTTACGATTGTTTACTATCTGGATTTTTTTCTACCCAATTAACTACATATTGAAACACATGCTGCTCACCACATTCAAAGATTTTATAATATACAGAAAAATACTTCGCTCAGGATCAGGTGAACTCATCTTCACATTCAGACTATAAACCTGTAATGTGACTTTGTTCGCTGTGTGACCATAGTATGAAGAGTTAAAATTTTAATTGTCCCAAATCTTTTCCAACAAAGCCAATAAAATTTTTACCTTAAGATTCCACAACAATGGAAGGAGAACTACATCTCACAAGTGCACTTTGCATTTTGATGTATGTGAACAGAGAGAGAATCAATGGGCCATAACATAGTGCTCGTTCCAAAAAAAAACCTGCCAAATGAATAATCCTCCATCCTTTTAATAGCAACCTGCTTAAAAGCTGTCCCAATATGAGGCACCAAGCAGTGAGGTTCAAGATGCCAACATAAAGAAACCTGCCAAGGAACAAATATTTCATTGGCACAAATGCCTTCTTCCAGTTCTGGCCTCAAACAAGGAGCAACAAGCCTCATGGACCTCCCTTCCTTGGTACAGCCACAATTAGCATCCCAAAGGAAGCAGATGAACAAATCAATCAAAGTCAAACTAGGATTCTTCCTTACCGTAATAAATAAAGTTGTTTTAACTCTGTTTTGGAAAATAAAGTAAATAAAATTATTTTACAAAATGAGTTCCAAGTGTGGTGGTGAAGCCTCTCAAGAATTGGATAGAAAGTGCTGAATTAATTTATACCCTTGCTCACACAGTTTAACCCCAGTGTCACTTCTGCATGGTCTTGGCCACTGCTGGTGCATCTGGCTCGGTGCTGCCTCAATTCCTGCTTGTTTTCGGAAAGATTAGGTGGACAGTGGCACTGTTGTTGTCTTCCACTTTCTCCTTCCCTGTATTTTCCTATTCTATAATAAACTGTGGCAGGATGAAGAATCTAATCTTAAAATCCAAATCTTAGCCATCTGAGGTAATAATAACTAATTACACTATAATGATATTTTACTGCTTGCTGTTTGTACAGCAGTCATCATCTCCAAGGACATTCTACAAACAAGCCACAGCAGGGGTAGCCTTTTCAGTGCTGAGGGTCACACACAAGCTTTGGGCTGACAACAGGCTTCAAGCTGTCACAGGCTGGTCTTGAGGATCCCCAGGCCCTTCTCCCTAGCAGGCAGGGTGGCACCTCACTGCAGCTGAGCTCTCCACTGAGGATCACCTTTCTAAGAACCCCTGAACCACTGTGGAACCAGTGGCTGCTGCTGGGTGCTCTCCTTTCCATCCTGTTCCCATGCAAAGCCAACCAAGAGGATGCCATAGGTCAGAGAGAAGCCTCCCCTGAAGCAGAGCTGGCAGAGATACCATCAGCTGAAGCACAGTGAACAAGGGTAAAAGAGGTGGGTTGTCATAAACAAAGAAGCTATGACAGCAAAGCTCTTCAAAGGATGCTGCTATTGGCTCTTGCTGACAACACTTTGCACCCCATGTCAGGTTACATATATAGCTACTGGAGAAAGGAACAGCAGATGCCTGATGCATAAGGAGAGTCCCTGGCAACCACCAAAATACAGCTGTCCTCTCCCAGCACTGGGGACATCTGTTTCTCAGAGACAAAGGGAAAGATTTCAGTTCGAAGTTTGGAGCTGAATGTAAGTATCTGTGAGCACACTGGTGCAGTCTAGAGATGCATCAAAGATTCAGTTCAGTAGCACTGCAGGTGAATGAGCAGTTTACATGCGAATGCCTACGTCTTGACCCCTGTATTTAGCTGAGTCTGGAGCTGAATCTCACCTGAACTTCTGCAAGCACGTGACAGAAAGACAACAATGCATCTGTATAACCCATTGTAGGTCTCTGCTCATTCAACCTCCACCTCCCTCGATAGTTATCACATTTCTTTGCTCCTTCTCCATCAGCTGCTCTCTTGAATCTGCGGAAAAGTAGCACAAGTCTTTCTAACCCCCTGTGAATCTGAAAGGTTTCATCTGGCCTTCGTGAAACCATTTTTTGTGGGTGCCTAAAATTCCAAAGATCCTTGCCTGTTCATGAAACATTTCATCTGGCCTTCATGAAACTATTTTGTGTGGCTGCCTAAAATTCAATAGATCCTTTCATGGTCTTAGTGGCTGGAAAGTTTTTGCTCTGCCCATCAAAGGTGTCACATCCAGGTCCACTCAGGACTGTGTTTTGAAACAAGCAGATTGGCAAGACTTTACAAGGGGAAGGTCAAACTCTCATCTCTCCAAGAAGTTCTGTGTAATGTGTCTCTTTTAGGTAAATATCTGGCAGAGCCTGCAAGTGTTTTTCTGTTGCATTACATATATTAGCCATGTCCAATTAATTGAGTATGACAGTTCTTATTCAAATCATTTTTTGTTCCATCAGTTATTTAGAGACAGCTGTGAACCTGGAGGTTTCTCAGATGGCTCTTTAGCAATTATGAAAGAACAAGTAACAGCAAAGCAAAACAAGTGCATGGTCTTAATTATTTGAAGTATTATTAAGAGTTATTTCTCCATTTTATTTGAGGCTGGCATTCATAATGCTAAATGTAGATTTCCTTTTGCACCAGCAAAGGTCAAGACATAGGCATTATACGTAATTAATTTCCCTAGCTAATAATTAAGGCACTTTTTTTTGTTACTATTACACTTGACCTATCAAGAAAATGTTTTTTTCATGCTATGAAAAAATGCCACAAGCACACTGGCATGAAATTCACAGAATCACAGAATAGTTGAGGTTGAAAGGGACCTTTGAAAGTCAACTTGTCCAACCTCCCTGTTCAAGCAGGACCACCTAGACCCAGTTGCTCAAGACCATGCCTAGATGGCTTTTTAGCATCTGTAAGGATGAAGACTCACTCAGCTACTCATAGGGCAAAGACACACTGTCAGTTTGAGTGTTGCTGTGTAAGATTCAGAAAAATGTCATAAGGTTTACAGGCTTATTCTTTTCCTGATTCCCTCCTGCTGACTCGTCAAAGACTGGCTGAGCAAAACTCCTCAAACAAAATCAATGTGGCTGAGGCGTGGGGTTTGTTAGCTCCAGCTCAGTGCAACACTACTGATGTTTCAGAGGCTCACAGGCTGGCTTAAAGAATGAGCAAAGCAAGCTAACTTTGACCTGGAAAATACTGCTGGAGCCAAAGAAAATAAGATGGAAAGAGCTGTCCTAAAGGCACTATTTTAAGTAAATCCAAGGGAATGAGACTTGGATTCACCCATTTCCATGAAATGTTGTGTACATAAAGAAAAGTGGAAGATAGGAAGGAATATGTGTAAATTGCAAAAAAAAATCTGTAGAAAAAATCTTGGCAAATCCACATTCTTATGAAGCCAATAAATAAATTCCATATTCAGTGGTAAAGGAAAAAGTTACTGTTTCTCTGCTTCCTCACCACAATCATATTAATGTAATTTATGTATTATGGAAAGTTTTTGTAGCTGTAACACTAAATAAAGAGTGTTAGTCCAATCTTTTTTGATGTTATTAATTTCTTTTTTTCTTTTTTTTTAATTTTAATTTTTGCACACTTTTGGTCTGTAAACATGTACCAGAAATATAAATTAAGAAAAATGTGTTTTCTATTCCCACTTATAAAAAAGGCTAAACCTTCCAAACAAACTTCCAGATAGAGAAGCTATACTCATTTCTAATATTAAAATATAAACCTAATAATTAACTTAAAACATGAATGTTTCATGTTAAATGTTGCAAATGAGGAGCCCATGTGTGTACCTGCTTGTGTGCAATGCATATTCTACTTCCAAAGTAAACTGAGATCCAAAGGTACAGAAAAGTTCTTATTGCTGCATGCTTTAGAGTAGCCCAAGAGATGGACACACACCATACCTTTTAATTGCCATTCCTGTAAGGAATCTTGCAGACAGTGGAGAACACTGACACCACCTCTGCAAGCACCTACCTTTGGTGCCCAGGTTCCCTCTACAGTCAGTAGAGAGAAGTGTGTGCTTCCACACAGCAATCAGAGCACCTAGATTAGAGACCTAACTTCTGTTAAATTTAGGAACCCTGATTTGCCTTCCAGAGACCTCTCTGGATTGTACAGGCAGCTTCAGCTTCCACCTTAATATTGTCTAAATTTAGGGATTTAGTATTGCATGTTTCATTAACTTAATGGTTGGGTGTGAAAAAATAAAAAGTTCTGCAGTTAAAAAAGAAGATAAGAAAAATTTGGTTGCTTCTGTCCACAGTCATGATTCAGAAAACACATGCTCAGTTCTTGAATAATTTAGAGTGGACTTTAATTCACCAGGTACAACCCAGTCTAACTTGAAATGCACCTCAGCATTGTTTCAGATCTGCTCCCTCAACGTGGTTTCAGTCCTGCTCATGTCTTGGACTACTAAACCCAAATGAGATAAAAAGTGAAGCAATCTGAAAAAAGTACTCTGATACATGGAATAAACACTGTTCATAACACATGAGGATTTCCAAGAGTGCTATTGCAGGTGGATTTTTTTTTTCAACAATCCATAGAAGATACTTATTTTTCACATATAATATTTGAATGACGCAGGAGACAACTAAGACAGATATAAAGGGAGATTTGTACTCAATCCCTTCTTAAAGAAATGCAGTTCCCATTCAGTCTCCAAGTAACTGCCCCCATCACTAGGTTGCCATCCCTCCTTTCTGCTATTTTTTCCTCCTCTCAAATTCCTTCAGAAAAGTGTTTTACACAGAAAAGCAGGCAGTTACAAATATAAGAATATAGTGATAAAAAAACAGATCTACTCACCGCAGTTTTACAAAAGTATCTTAGATCTAGTTAGTGTATATGAAATAAAAGCTTCTCATAGAAATGATGTGAAGGAATCTCATCGGGAATAATTGTGTGGAAATAATCTATTACATTTATATTTAATACGTTTATAAAAATTAATAATTATATTTAACAAAGGGAATTGAAATTCCGAGCAAACCATCTTGTACTGATTTTTGGAGCTTTACTTGCATACCAGCTTCCTCAAGGAAAGGTTGTTCTTCAGGAAGTGGCTCTAGATTAATGCACTTGAATTTCAATCAGGAAGTAATTTTCTCTAGAAAAATCTGAATTAAGAAGTATGAGTTGACAATTAAATAGTTGTTTCTTTTTTTTTTTCTGAAATGAGTACAGAGTGTCAAGGACCAAGAATCAGAATGGGAACGATTCCAGAAGTGGAAAAATACCTGCAGCGATTGAACGGACTTTATGATGCAGACTTTACAGTTATTATGTATATACACAATGTATGTTTCCCCAGAATTTGTATCTCCCGGGCATGTCCCGGCTTGTTCACTTCCCTGCTTCCCTGCTTCTCTGCCGATTGGCTGGACAAGCTGCAGAGAGGACACAGCCTCCATTCGCCCTTCCCTTCTCCGGTTCCTTCTGCGCTCCTCCCCTTTTTGCCTGTGTCCCTATCCCCGTTTGTCCCCCCGCCTGTCTGTCTCATGCTCCGCCCCATGTTCTGGCCTTTTCCCCTTCTGAGCTGATAAAAAACCGCGTGCACGCTTGAATAAAGGATTCTACCTGCACCCTACTTTTGTTTCTGAACCCGTGCTGTGCCACGGCCCCGTCCCCCCTTCGGACCGCGGCAACAGAGGCTTTCCAGAACCGATTAAACGTGATCCTCAGGAAAATGAGGGTCATAGAGGTAGAGATAAAGGAAGGCCATGACTGCTGATTCTCTTAAGATTGTTTTTCATGTGGCTAGAAGCAAAATTTTTCCACCTCCACACATCTGCTATCTGTAAGGGATCATGTAAAAAACGCTGCTACAAAATATGTTAGCAACAAATCATCAGTTATTATTAAAGTTACTAGAAATGTGCCTTGGCCAATTAAATAAATACTCAAAATTTCATGTAATACTGTTGCCGTTTGAAGAATGAGTTATACAATAAATATTCACAGGACTACCTTAAGATAGTTTCCAAAATATTTAGACTTTTGTTTGGGAGCAAAAAAAGCTTTCCTTTGTCTTGAAACATTTTGCTGCTTTGAATTTTTAGTCACATTTAAAACAGAATTTCAGTTTCTGCTTCTCCTTTCAAGGACTGAAAAGACACCAGAGGAAAAGTATTGGATAAAAAGAAGTAAAACTAACCTTAAAGATACTGATCGAAGGATTCCTATCACAAGGGCAAAAGCAATTACAACCCTGTTCTCTATGCATTGGCAAATTGAATATCAAAAGAACATCCCAAGGAGGTATTTCTTCACTTGCAGTTGACAGCAGTCAGTATTTCAAACCAAACCACTGAAAGAGATGTGTGTGTCCCCCCCACAATCAGTGTGATCACAGAGAGCCATATGCAGCTCTTCCAGCCAAAAACTGTGAGCAGCAGCAACCAGCCTACTCAGACTGTGCTTCTATAACCTCTACTAATAAAAATCCAATAGTGTTACAAAACCAGGTAACATAAGCAACACGTCAGTTGGAACAAGCTGCAGAACTGGATACACAAAAGTGGTATCACAACTCAGTGCTCCCACTATAGCATTCTATAAAGACTTTAACCCTGGTAAATGGATTTTGCAAAAGCACCACTAGCAGTCCAGGCTCAGTTTTCCTTGCAATAATTTTAAGGAGCTTTTGAAATGCTATTGACATTTAAAATACCAACAGCTCTCCTTGTTAGCACCAGATGGGGTGGTTTCTGTGCTCCTGGAAAGAACATATAGATTAATCATAATAAATAGAAGGAAATTGCAGTGAAACGGTGTTTGATTTGAATTTATGATTGTTATCTTTACCATTTTGTCCATGTCAAGGCCTCTTTTGAAAATGTTATACACTAAAAGGATACTTCAGTTTCAAAATATCTAAGTTCAACAATTATTCTCATTTTATAGGTATTGAAGGTACTCATAACAAAAATTATGGGGTTTCTATAATTCAAAAGGAATTTTTGTAATTCCATATAAGAATCTCATTTTTGCAATTCCATATAAGAATCTCATTTTTGCATGGTTTTCATCTATAACACCCTGAGGCAGAATTCTTCATCTCATTTTGGGAAATAGTTTGCTTTCTCTTTTGTTTTGCTTACCCACAGTTCAGTATGCCAGATCCATTCCCAGTGAGAATTCTTCTGAAACTTCCCCAGAGAAATACAGGAGATGAGATTCCACCTACCCATACCAGGGTCAGATATCTTCTTAACAATCTCCTTAAAGTCAGTGTACCCTGCCAGTCAATGAAGAGAAGCTGTTCTTTTGTAATAGAGGAGATTCTCTCGCCTAAGTTTAGCTGCCCCAGAAGAGACTTTCTCTGCCTACATAAGAAAGTGAGGTATTTCAGAAGGATTATTTTACCAGGCATAGAAGATATAGGAATAAATCAGATGCTTCAGCGTAGTATAAAAAGAATGTGACTGGTTTAACTTTTCCATTCCTTAATTCTTGATCTCTGTACCAAATGCAGCTGTAACAGAAATGTCTTTCGTTTCCCTTGTATAACAAATGAAAGAGAAACTTTAAAATAGCAGAAATTAAACAGCACTAGAGGGGCCAAGGTGCATTTGCCTCTAATGTCATCTGTGGATTTTCCCAATAAACTCCATCAAAGGTGCTATTTCACCAGAAACATGGCAAGGAATCAGGATAGGGAACAGCTAATAGGTTCTAGGAAGAAGATCCATAGCAAAGCAGGGAAAGAATCTTTAAAGATTTTACTGTTTTTCTGTAACTCCTTTTTCTGTATTAGAAAGAAATTACTTTCTATGTTTCTTTTTCATCCACTAGATAGCTGGAGAACTAACAGCTCACTTGTCTGCACTGTAGTATTCTGCATAATATATGTTGTACTGCAGAAAACATATTTCTGGTAAAGAGAAGTACAAGAAATGAGCATTCACAAAACCATGCTTGGATTTTTTGCCAAGAAATTTTGGAATGTTTGCAATGTGCTCATCCTGCAGTCATGTTCAATCTCTACTCACTGCTTGAACAGCTACCATCATGCATGAGGTATGCATGAAGAAATCAGTCTGGCCCCACTGTGTCAGGTAGGAACAGTCCTTTCGGAGTGGAACTGTTGCAAGTCAAAAAATTTTTGAAGATTTCCAGGAATTCCACAAATTATATTGGAGAGGTAGATTTGAATCTGGGGTTGTTGCAGTGCCAAGAAGGAGACAGAGAAATGCCAGATCTTTCTCAAGTAGGTATAAAAAGTGTTCTCATGTAGATATGAAAATATTTGTAATGATAAGAACGTGGCCAGTAATTATAGGGAGGAAGAAATAGATATCTTGCCTAGTCTCAGAAATTAAGATCTAATTTCCTGAGATTTTTATTTCCTAGGATAGCAATGACTGCAGGCCTAAGGGTTTGAGCTGTATTCTGTGAGCTCTGCACGCTCCCCATACACATGCGTGCACATAAATTCCCCTTTAGCCAAACACCTTCTTATTTCAGGAGATTCAGCTGAAGTCTAAAGTTTATAGTCTCCATAACCTTTCTCCACAAAAATGCGTTTCTTACATGAGGAATAAAAGATATTTTTATAAAATATAAAGAAAAAAACTCTAAGCCTCAAGGAAGAATTTTCCTCTGAAGAGATATAAAATATTGCCAGATGCTCTCTAAAGTCTGCCATTGCCAGATTAAAAAAAAAAAAAAATTCAAGATACTTAAATGGACAGTGGTAAAAATTCTCAAAGAAGAATAATCATGAAAACTCTTTCCTCCTGGCTCTATCATGTTCCCACTTCTGACCAACAGAACAACAGAGCTCTATCACCTAGGAAGACAGGGAATGGTTTTTCTGTGTAAAGGCTGTGTTATACACCTTCACAAATTACACGTACAACACATTTTTCATGCTTTAATAGGTGTGGATGCTATAACCATTCTTTTCTCTAAGATACCCGGGGAACAGAGTGGGTACAGTGCAGTTGAACAAAGTGGTAAAGCCAGAAAGAACCAGTGGTGACGAAGATAATCAAAGCTGCCTTCAGGTTTGATATTGATAATTTATTTTCCATTCAAAATGTGGAACCTGTGGCTGACTTTGATATCTCAGTCACTCCAGGCACAGAGCTGAATGGACTCTGAAGTTAAAAGGAAGAGAGATGTAAAATGTAAGTTGTTGCTAACTGGGGAAATTACTCAGGGTGATATATGGGGCTATAATTAGGATGGAAGGAAAAAGTAGGCTGTCTATCAGGGAACAAGCTGAGAAGTGTTAGACCAGAATATTCTACCCACAAATCAGATTGGAAAACCCTGGAAAACACATTGCACATAGTGTTACCATTCACAAGACTCTTGTGTATGCCACTATACATGTTGGGTTTCTCACCAGCTCCTGGATCCTTATCAGATCTCAGACAATTTCTAGGTGTTCATTTCCAAAATTAGCTTTTAGTAGCAGAGCACTGAATGTTAATCAAAAAGACTTGTACAGGTAGATCAAATGAATGATCTGAACTCAAAACCAAGCAAACACAGATATTATTTTTAAATGTGATTTTTAAAAAACCAGCTATAATTGTCATGAGTACTGAGAATGTGGGGTAAGCAGTGCAGTTTGTAAACAATTTTGCTGGGCAGACAACCTCTTACAAGCTGGTAAAATCCATCCCCATTGTTACAGGGGCAAACTGCTCATGTCACTTGCCTCCCTGTACATAGAAAACTCAGCCTACATTGTGCTCAGAGTGCTCAGCTTTGTCCACTTATGCAGAAGTAAAAAATTATACAGAATTGTTAATGGTTTAAAGAGTTAAATGATTTGAATCATCATGTTTAAATACTGATAACACCAATTTGCACTGAGAATTTTCAGTAAGACAACAGATGGTTAGAGCTGATTGAATTTTTTCCAAAACTGATTTGAAATAAAAATTTTCCTGGACATTTCAATGCAGATGAAGTTGCAGGTAAAAAATTTCCAATACAGGCAGAGTATTTTGTTTATTTTCATTTCAACTCAGTTCTAATAGATCTGTAAAGTTGAGCTTGCATTAATTATCTGCCAAAAAAATGATATAAAAACATCACACTTTTCCCCTTCATGATGTTTCTCAGCAGTGAGTCTTTCACCTGTCAGCTTCCTAAGCAAATTTCAGGTCAATGCAGCTGCACTGTATTATATTATATAAATAGGTCTGCATTATATTTTGTTGTGGACCCAGGCAACTCATTAGTCTGCATGAAATAAAATATTTTTTCTCTACTTATCCAATAACCATCTTATCCAATAAGATCTCAGTCCTCAAATACAAGTAGGTTGCAAACACGAACAAATGTTCTTTCCCTTTCTTCAACAGGAAGGTCTGAATTCCACTTGCAATTTGTCATGGTGATAAGTATAATTAAGATGTAGAACAGATTAATGAGTAGGGTTATAGAATACTATCATGGTTAATTTTTAAGTAGAATTTTGATAAACATTCAGTGAAAATAGCCTCAGTTATCCTCCACCCTGGAGGTTGGACTAGAAGACCTCTTGAGGTCCATGATAGCCCTGAAAATCTAGAGCAGTCTTAGCTGTAAGTGGTTACTTTAAAAAAAAAAAAGCAAACAAACAACCCTCAGAAAAATTGTTCTCTGTTTTCATACTTTGTTACACTCCACTTCATTGAACTTTCTATGTGCTCAAGGTCATTTATACCACTGAAACAAACTTCTCTTGATGTGTGAGGCCTTTAACCCCACAAAAAAGAGAAAAATGGAGAGGGACATTTCTAAAATAAGAACTTAATTTTAAAGTGGCAAAAAACTGGGAGTTATTTTCAGGGACCACAGTTGTACTTGCTTTGATTTCACTGTTTGCTAATTATTAGACTTCCCTTTGAATTCACTCATTACAAATGTTACAGGATGTTCAGATTGACTATTTTTGTTTGTTTTCTTGTCCTTTTTGTAGAGAAAATGTCCAGATGTGAAAGGCAAAATTTTCTAAAGTCAATATTGATCAAGATTTCATTCTCAAATGGATGCATGAAGAGAAATTTCCTTAAATATCTAACTGCATAATCAAAATATAAGAAGAAAAAAGTGTTTCTACATGATACTAATTGAAAGTGTACAGTGGTTATCAGTTTTATACAACATATTCATCTATGTGAAACATAAGTTATGATTTTGGGGGGGGAGGGGAAAGATTTTATCCTAAACTTAGAAAAAGAAAGATAATAACATAATAATATATAAAAAATAAGATAATAATACAATAATATATAAAGATAATACTATAATTAATATCGTGAACATAATAGAAGGAGTGAATATATTATATGGGTTAAAATGTGAAGTCTTTATGACTCTTTGACAGGGAAAGCTAAAGAGCAGACTGGAATCAACCATCTGCAAGTCAAAAGAATTTCTTTTTTCTTCCAGAGTCATGACAGGTCTACTACTGGAGTTAAACTGATGCTGATATTTGCACATGTTCAGCATAAAATTAGCTCTGTGTTGTATCTCATAGATAAAATTTCAAGACATACTATCAAAAAAAAAGACTTTTTAAAATTTTCTGGATATTAAATAAATGTTTCTATATGATATTCTTTTGCCTTTAATCTTCTTCGTAATTACCTTCCATTTACTAGGCATTTTCATATTCTCTTTCTTGCCTCTCCACCCCTTCCTCTGCTCTGACCTCATATTTTCAGACTTCTGACTCAGAAAATCAGCTCTTCCCACTCTGAATGGGAAGTTCAGGAGTACTTCTGTCTGGGGTGCCTTGTTGCATGTGTTAAACACCCACATTGGCCACAGGCACTTGTGATCTTTGGTGCTTTTAGTAATCTTCCACTTTTTTATGTTTTTTGAGGAACAATTTCTAACAATCAAGGTGTAGAAGAGCTGCTGTGCTACCACCACATGTTTTTTAACATCTGTGAGTTTGGTAATTTTGTGTAATATGTTAGAATTAATGTAAAATACGGCAATATCATTAACTTTCATGAGGTCATCATCCTCCTTGAATTAATTGCCAGCTGACAAACTACTTTTCAACAAATACTGCAAATGGGAGAAGGTCCAGTATATTATCTACATATCATTAAAGAATAAATCAGGACTCCCAGCCCTGTCATCACTCATCATATGCCTGGCTCAATTGTGCCCCATATTTGTGTCTTTATTTTTATCACTTGAAAGTCGCTGCATTGATGTCTGTTGTGCCACCAAAGGGAATCAGTCATGAGGAATTACTCTTAATTTCTGTTTCAATCTCAGATGCCTTTAATCTTGCTATGTGGCAAGTTGGCCAGATGGCCTGGGACCAGACTACTTCCAAAAAGCATGTGGTTTCTAACCCATGATCTTGGCACAGATTTATAGATATATACATAAAATATATCTCAGATGATATTAAAGACTCAACATATTGCAAGGGTATCATGAAATGTTTAACAATGCCTTGTACATGCTTATACATGTGCTTAAAGCTACTTTTAAAAATGCCTGTTAGGAAAAGTGATCTTTACTTAATGATGGTGAACATCCCAGAACCAGTGATTCTACCTTACTATTGTGGGAAGAGAAAGGACAATAAAATAATAAGTTTGCAATTCTGCCAGTTATCATAATAAACACCTGCTTAGTAGAGCTTTCCAGAGGCAACTGTTACAGTGTGGATGTACTTTAATGGGGCTTTCCTCTAATCCCAACCCTACCTGTGACAAGAGGATGATGGTGTGAGTCAGGGTTCAGATAATATAGCATCATGTGATGCTCACTGATGCATTCTCAGATGCAGGTTCTCCTAAAAAACTTTGTGCTAGAATTGAGAAGGGAGTTCAATGTGCCAACTTAGGAAATATTTTTAGACAGCAGCAGAAACCTCAGAGGTCAGCAGATGAAGACAACCCAAGTGCAAGGGTTTGATGTTTCTCTCTATTGGTGGTAGAACAGCAAGTACAGCTTAGACCAAGGGATTACTTAAAAGCCTCGGCTTTCAAATCAGACATGGATGGGGGTCAGACTCCCCGCTAATGTGAAAGTCATGAAAGTGAGCCAGTTGAAAATCCATCCTTGGAGGTAACCTCTGCAGTCCTCTGTATTATCGTTAATGTTGAAAGATTTCATTAGATGCTCAGTAGAGAAGGATAGCCCAGAAGGCTTCATTACTAGTCTCTCTTGCACAGTGTGAGAAATATAAAATGAATGCACTTTTCAAGCTCTGTTGAAGATTTGTTGCCAAAGAGAACTGGACTGGTTTTCTAGTGGATTTGCTAGGATTTAATTTCTGTCAGACAGGAATGATATGCTGAGGTGGAGTACTTTAACCACTGATCTCCTGGAGTTAGTTGCCTGAGTTAAATCAGACCCTTCTTATGAAAGTAGGAAGACAGAAACTCTAAAGCCAGTGCAGTAGCAGGAGCTTCTGAAATAAAATTCAAGTCCAAGCAGAGACATATAAAAAACAGCTTCCGAAACCCAAAGCCTCAGCCTTCAACCCTTGTACTTCTAACGTGATGCATACCCAGAAAATCTCCAAAATCTGATTTCAATCTGTTTGGTTGGATGTTTGTCAGCTGGGCCTGCAGGCCCCTATTACACAAAGCCCAACAGGTGGAATGAGAGCAAATGGTCTGGTCTGAGAAACTGATGAGATTTAAGGTCAAGATTCATGGGATTTTTTGAACTGACAAGAACAGGAAGCCACTGTAAATGGGTTCTAAAGAATTACCGTAGGGTTTAAATGTTCTGGACAGGTGTTTAAAATAGCAGTTTGAGCTGGATAAATAAAGGAACTTTTGTTCCTTTGGGTCCTAATTCCTTATTTACAAGAAAGACTCCAAAAGCTGCAGATATTAAAGTTCAAAGGCTGTAGGTTTCCCATTTCCCTTTGAAAAAGGTTGTTAATTCAGCTCTACATGCTCATATAATTTAGCCAGGCTGAATCAATGAAGATTGGGAATAAAAAATGTGTTACATTGATCTGTCAATTAATGATTAATTTCCACTCAAGATAAAGAAATAAGCTATGTTTCATCAGTCTCAAAATGATGTTTCCATTTAATTATAAATAATTCAATGCTTATGTAATTCAGAAACTTTCTTTGAAAAGCTTCCAGCAAGAAATAGTCAGAAGGCAAATCAACAGCATTTTCTAATTTCAAAAAGCCAAATATTATAAATGTGCTTCCAGTGGACACACCTGTAAACTCTATCCATTCTGCTTGCTTGTTCCTCGGTTCAGTGCCTGCACAGAGATTTGCCAGGTTCAAGCAAAGGCATGACCCATTGTGATATATACTTCATGCAGACATCAGCTGATTATTCCACCCTAAAAGCCAAGAAAATGAACAAGCTAGACAAGCAAAGGAGATAATATGATCTTCCCCTTACAGCTGGAAAATTGAGTCAGGGAGCAAAATTAAAAGACTGTGCAGAGACCTGACGACAGAGTTAGGAACTGAATCCATTTTTCTCCAATCCACCACTACTATATACAGCCCCCTAGAAAGTGACAAATTTATCTGCAACTGGGGGCAAATATACACAGTTTACTTTCTTAAAAAATAGAAATTTTAATTAATTATGTACATACATAAATATATACATATATAAATAGCAGTTTATTTATGCATAATAGCACCCTTTTATTTTATTTACATAAACACTGGAATCACAGGAAAAGGAAACAGAAAGAAATAGAAAATGGAGCTACGCCAAGTATACATAATTATGATGCCCTACTTTGGGTCATGAAAGAGCTTTGGTAAATGTGAGCAAATGGTTCTAAAGGTTGTGCCTATAATGTTCAAATTAATTTTCAATAATAAAATGAAGTCAATTAAAAAGGCATTTGGGAGGCAGAGTAGGGTAGCCAAAACCACACAAGAACACAGCTGAGTGGCTGCCAAGCCGTATGCCAGTGTGAAGTAAAACAGAAATGTGTGAACAACAGCTTTGGAAAGAAAGGTAGGAAAAACGACACCTGTGATTATCAAGAAGATAACAGCATAAGATATATGAGAAGACCATGGTTGGCCTGTTTCACTACATATGGAACATAGCTTTAATGATACCCACATGCCGTATAAAACCATGAAAGATTTCCTCTTGTTTCAGAAAAAAACCCAGCAAGTTTGGAGCTGAGAAATAAAAAGGTATCCTTTTACTGTCTTCTTTTGGCAGCAAATCCTCTCCCTTTCACAGTGAACCAGCACGGATCTCCTTATCTTCCCATTGCAAATGGGATACCAGGGAAAGCACAAGAGAAATAAACTTTATTTAGAAATCAAGGCAAAACTACCATAGGATGTTTGCTTCTCCAGTGTTCAGATTTCCTTCTGCTGTGCTCCAATGTGCACAAATCCTGTGGGTTCAGCAGAGTCCCAGCACATATCCCAACACTTTGGAAGCTTTTGACTAGGAAGGCTTTGTATCCCTCCAGAATCAACTTGACTGGCAGATCTTCCTCTTTTTCCTACTCTTTAGCTATGAATGTCATCTACTTTGAATGCTTAACAAATAACATTAAACTGTTACTGGCTAGCATCAAGTGGGAAATACGTTCGAATTATTGCACAAGGGAATAGTCTTGCTGTGGGTGGCACTAAGCCACTGGCCTCAGGAGAGCATCAAGTAAAATTAAAATCAATACTGGTATGTTTTAAGACAGTCCCCCTTATGAATTCCAGTGCTGTCTGCGAAGGCAAGGGTGCAAAACAAGCACATTTGCTTCTGGGACTGCAAAACATGTTCACAGTGCTGAAGATGGCTCAGGTACTGGCAGTAGTGTAGCTCAGTCCTTACCTGCCTGCCAGAAAGCCTCCACTGGATAGTATCTGAATGAGCTAGTTTAAAGCTTGGTCTAGCACAGTTTATGCATTACCAATAGATACAGGCAGCTGGACTGGAACCGTATGGAATATGCATTGGTTTACAGCTCAGGGACAACCTAAAACCTCACTCATGTGACAGAAACTCCCCCAGATTAAGCCCTGGCTCTGCCACTGTCCTGTTGCTCAGTTTTCCAGGATACAAGAGGAAAACAGGCAAAATTATTACCATCCCATGCAGAGTAATTTGAGACCTGAAGACAAAAAATATTGTGGTAGAAATACATATGGTGTTTATTATTATTTATTATTAGTTAACAACTTAAATTTAAAATTTGAATGTTTCTATCCTCAACAAATATCTACTTTGAAAGTGAGTCAGTAAATTTCTCTGAGATATTTATTGTTAAGTGATAACTACCAACCCACAAGCATTTGTTGCAACCGGACGTGTCTATCTCGTATTGGCCTTTTTAGCCACCAACGCGCTTGCAACAAACGTGGGTAGAGCCCTTCCCAAATCTTCGTTCACGAAGCCTAGCCATGACAAGCATTTGTCCAACTGAGTCTCAGACGGTTATTCATTTACACCATTAGTGGGTAACAAGTACAAGTGATTTGGTTATGACTGTGAAACAACTGGCATTCTTTCCTATTGCTT
The DNA here is from genome assembly GCF_003984885.1 of Neopelma chrysocephalum. NCBI lineage: Eukaryota > Metazoa > Chordata > Aves > Passeriformes > Pipridae > Neopelma > Neopelma chrysocephalum. Next base: position 2,555,817 of record NW_020897742.1, on the reverse strand, counting down.
TGGTTCAACTGGCACTGGGAAACATCACATAACCTGCAACAAGTGCAAAAATGCCAAATGTGTATTGATGGCTCTTTAACTATTGAAAGACACTAAAAACCATACCTATGAACTGAAAAGGGGAAAGGCACAAATATAATATACAATTCTTCTGAAAAATTGCATTATTTTGTATAGAAGGTTGAGTTTAATTAAACACTTAGATTTTTTTTTCATAATTTTGCAATTTTCTTTTGGCCTAAATGTTAGAGGTGTCTAAGATCTCCAAATGACTATGTGAAATGAAAGCAGGGAAGAACATAAATAGTTGTTGGGCTGCCTAGGGCTAAATGACTTCTGTGGAAAAGGTTCTTGCCATATAAATTCCACACATTTTTCTCTACTTACAGTCACCAATTCAAAGCTCTGCAAAGTTATATAATTCTTCTTCAAGCTTCACACATTGCATTTGTAGTGAAGATCTCATTCTTCAAGCAGATCTATTTGGAAGACAAATTTTGTCACTCTATTAAAAATTTTGCCCTTATTGACTGAGTATAATTTTATACTCAGGAAATTGTTTTCCAGTATTTTGATACTTTCGATCTTGTTGCTGAATTAGTTGTTTAAAATATCCTTATTTTCTACCGAGTTTTGAGTGTACATTGTCTTGGTTCTCTTTGATCATTTGACCCCAAGCACTGCAACTTCCCTCTAGATTACATTAGCAAATCCCATTATGCTTCCATAGCTAAAACTCTCTGCTCTTCCTTCCAACTGGCTGTGAAGTCAGATAACTTTCCACTTTGTCCTCTGCAGATCCTCCCTGCCCTTCAGAGGGAAGGCCCGGATTCGAAGGACAGAAGGCAAACATTCATATTTCAGCTTAGTTTACAGTCCTATATCTTTGCTTATGGTCCTATTTTGGGCCATTTATGGCACTGGTTTTGTTTTTCTAAATAAAGATATGTACATTTAAGTCCTTTGGAGCTAAGAGCTAAAACTCAGTTTCTGTACTTTTTGGGCTAGTGCTTTAGCCTCTGTGAAGTACAGGAGAGAGAAGAGCTTTCAGAAACACTTCTCTGTTTTTCATTTACTGTTTGCAGGCTTAAGTATCCTCCTGCTCTACAATTTTGTATCCTTACCCAGGGAACCCAGGTAAATCTAGTTTCCATACATAGATTTTAGGCATTTAACAAGAATATTTGAATTTCCAATCTGGTGCAGGGAACTGTCTGATAACTCTGCATATTGTCACACTAAATCCTAGATTCACAAAAGGTTCTTTAAAACTAACTCATTATCCACATGGGACCTCTTCAGTAGAGCAGAAGAATCAGCCCAGTGCAGAAGCTTAACCACAGCTACACCTCATTTTCACTTTTTTCTCTATAGACATGTTCGAATTTGAGTGTGATGGGCCATAACCCCTTTCCCCAGCTATCATAGATATTGGTTAAGAAAAAAATGAAGTAAGAAAAATTGTCACAACTCTCTACATCTGACACAATGGGTTGAATGAGTAAAGAACAATCATTTCTCCTTCCATTTTAAACAGCAAATAATAGCACAAAGACAATTCCATTTAATAATATCAGATTGATAAATCATAGTGAATGGTAATATGCAACTCCTTAGCAGTCTGTCTAGCTTTGCCACAGCATTGCAAATGCATTTTGCATTTAATCATATAATCACAGAATGGGTAAGGTAAAAGGGACCACAGTGGGTGGTCCAACCTCCATGCTCATGCAGAGTTATCCTAGAGCCCATTGTATAGAACTGCATCCAGATGGTTCTTGAATATCTCCAGTGAGAGAGACTCCACCACCCCTCTGGACAACCTGTTCCAGTCACCCACAAAGTAAAGACGTTCTTCCTCATGTTTGAGTGGAACTTCCTGTGCAATAGTTTCTGCCCGTTGCCGCTTGTTCTGTAGCTGGGCACCAGCAAAAAGAGTCTGGATCCTTCCTCCAACACCCTCCCTTCAGATACTTATAGACATTGATGAGGTTCCCTCTCAGATATCTCTTCTCAAGACTTAACAAGCCCAGCTCCCTCAGCTTTTCCTCAAAAGGGAGATGCTCTAGTCCCTTAATCACTTTCATAGCTCTCCACTGGCCCTACTCCAGGAGATCCATGTCTCCCTTGTCCTGAGGAGCCCAGTACTGGACACAGCACTCCACATGGGGCCTCAGCAGTGCATACTTTTGTTCTAGTTAATCTTTGTATAGCATTTGTCTAATCATGAAGTTCCACTTACCTGAATCTTTTTCAGTAGTTGCTCCTAACTGTGACTATGTTTTGTAATATATAATGTTGATGATATATGATAAATATAATTTTCTGATGAAATTTCACAACAAGAATGATAATTGATTTTATCCTTGTTTTTCAGTACAGCAGATCAAGAGTTGTTATGAGAAACAAACATCATAGTAATTATATTTGTAGATACTAACCATAAATGTAAAATTCAGTTTTAGAGAACATTGATCATACAGGGATTTTAATTATTTCCAAATTCTCCATAAAAACTATCTTCAGGGGGTATTTCATATTCTTTTTATCTTGTCTTGAATGTTCTGGTTCAGATCACAGCTCCCAGTATTGGCAAATTAGCCATTCATACAAATATTCATCTTTACTTCAAAGACAAAGGATTGATATCTAATGTGAAAAAATAAGGGTAATTAGTGGCATCATGAGTGTCACTACTATACAGCAGATCTATAGCAGAGGAAAAATAATCAGAAGCAGTTAAAAACCACCTGCTTTAATCTGCGTATTTCTCTAGAAACTTCCTGTCAGTACAGTGTCAGAAGTATCTATTCAGTTTTACCTGAGGAAATGCAGGAATCTCTGCTCCTGTGGCCCCAGTAGCTGTAAGGACACCTCAGGGAGATGCAGGTGCAGGTGGTGCAAGTGCTCTTTAACACACCCTAAAGCTGGACTGTGGCTGCTGTAGGAGTGCAGGTGTGCTGGGTGTGCTGGGTGTGCTGGGTGTGCTGGGTGTGTGGTGTGGCTGCAGCTGCTGCTGAAATCCTCAAGAATCTCAAGAAAAGCTGGCATCTAGAAAAATCTGCCAGTGGTTCAGAACCATTGGCATGCAACTGAGAAAGAGGGCTACTGTACAGCATTGAACCATCACATTTTGTATCAATAGATCTCTCCCTTTCCATATTAGGATGCATGCTTCCTGCCCAGAATCATCCACTGCTGCTAATTGTATCAATTTAATCGAAAACAGAAAAGAATATAGCAGTAATACTATACTCAAACCTACACATAATGAAATGTATTTAAATTTCCCTTCAGAGTGAATAGGAATCCTCTCTTTTTCAGCATTTGGAAGACTGTTTGGTTTTTTAAACATCTTTTATCCAAGTATGTTCATATTGCACAGCTCTGATAGCATTCACTGTCCTGTAAGTCTAAGCAGACTGTCTACTGTCACCCCTTCTCTTTTTGTTTTTCCTCCAGCATCTTCGTTTCCCTGCCTTGCTGCCCACTACAGCTCACAAGCTTCGTTCTACCAGAGCCCATTTATTTCCACTGCACATGTGGTCCTTAGCACAGTTTCTCCCTAAAGTTTACACTTATACTATGTATAAAAACTCAAATTTGTCATGTTTGACATCTCAAATCTTTCCTTTCACCAGCTGCCATTTGCTGTGGCTCCCTGGAGGAGAATAATGGCCCATCTTCGCGAACGAAGATTTGGGGAAAGGTCTTTTA
>NW_020897742.1:2475423-2547100 GCF_003984885.1 Neopelma chrysocephalum | reverse complement strand
GGGGGCTGTGATCAGTTTGTCACACATTGTCTCAGCAGCTCCTTTCTCCACAAGGTAGGACGCATCATACTCTTCCCCTGCTCCAGTATGGATCCCTTCCACTGGATGCAGTCTTTCAGGAAAAGGCTGCTCCAGCCTGTGTCCCCCCCCAGAGTCACAAGTCCTACCAGCAAACCTGCTCCAGTGTGAGCTCCTCTCCCCATGGGGCTGCAGGTCCTGCCAAGAGCCTGTTCCAGTGTGGGCTTCCCACAGAGTCATAGCCTCCTTTGAGAATCCATCTACTCTGGTGTGGGGTCCTCCCTGGGCTGCCGGTGGATCTTTGCACCCCTAATGACCTCCATGGCTGCAGGGGCACAGCTGTCTCACCATGGTCTGCACCACGGGCTGCAGGGGAACCTCAGCTCCTGTGACTGAAGCACCTCCTCCCTCTCTTTCTGCACTGACCTTGGAGTCTGCAGGGTCTCTGGTTTTGCAGTGGCACATTTTTTTTTCCCCCCCTTCTTATCTCTGCTGTTCCAGAGGTGCTACCACAGTTGCTGATGTGCTCAGCCTTGGCCAGCAGTGGGTCCATCTTAGAGCTGGCTGGCACTGGCTCTGTTGGACATGGGGAAGCTTCTGACAGATTCTCAAAGTCACCCCTGTAGCCCCCCAGTTACCAAACCCTTGTCATGCAAACCCAGTGCAACATACAACATAAGTAATTTGACAGAACAGCCTGGAGAAGGTGCATGGCCAGTTAGAACAATCCTTTTCCCTCTTAGCCATGCACTCAAATCTCCATTGTAAGCCACCAGAAAACTTAAATGATGATAATACTTTCAATTTAATAAATTACTAGATGCATTCATAGCAAAACTTGCCACTGATCTTCTGATTCACTTGTGTTGGTAAGCATTCATTTCATGCATCCTCCTCCTGAGCACTGTTTTGTTGTTGGCTTGTTCCAAGGACTTGTGGATTTCTGGCTGAGGTTCTCAAATCAAAATTTAGCAAGAAAGAGTGCAGAGCCAGGAAATCAGAATCCAGCCACAGAAAGAATAAGAGGGAAATTAGCAGAACTATGGATAAAAGTAACTACTTAGAAATTAAAATATTAGAGCTATGGTCTCAGTCTACAATGTCTCTACAGATAGTTTTAAGAAATTCCTTCTCCAACTTTTTAACGTGATGTGTTATGCCATATAGCATGTGTGTTCACCATGTTCCTTGAAGGTACTTTTTTTAGAAGGTGATGGCACATGTTGTACAAGGACCACCCTGAGCAGCAAGCAATAGCTGGCAGCAGGTGAGACTCGTGCTTAGAAAAGCCATCTGTTCCTGTAACCTGCATCAGCACTCACCAAGCAGCATCCTTCTGACTCTGCATGCAAAGGCATGTGAGATCCAATCCTTCACCAGCACACCATGGAGAAGCTGTGAATGCCCTGCCACTCATTCGCTTAATAATATCAGATTGCTTTTCCAAACTCACCAATGTTTCACTGTTCATTTAGTTCTCTGAAGGATGAAAATAGACTTAAGTCGCTTTAGTTCAGGAAGGGAGAAGCCGTTGGTAAAAAAAAATGGTGCAACTTCACTGAAATAAATTAATTTAATGATAACGATACGAATTCTTGACTGAAGAAGCAACTTCCCTTGAGGATTCATTTCAAAAAGAAAACCACAAAATACAAATGAGGTGGTGAGAGAGGATAATGAGCACTTGCACCATCTCTGCTATCAGAATAATGTAAGAGATCATGCCTACATGTCAGGTCATACCTTGGAAAATATGAGTTGCTGACTTGGTTTCATCTGTTATTCACCAGTAACAACAATTGTATATGACAGTCACAAATATCTTAATTGAAACTAATTATTGAAACTCAGGAATGTTTGAAGAATCCATGTTAGTCAATTATCTAGATCATTCAAGATAAAAGGAGTCCTGTGCATGATTAATCCTTTTAAGAAGGTATTTTTAACTAAATTTGATTCAAGGACTAATTAGCAAACACACAACCTCTAAAATTCTATTTTGTTCAAAGAATAAGAGTAGGAATTTGGAGGATGTTACTGCACTATACGTGGATAGCAAAGACATTGAATGCTGTTCTTGGTTAAAAAAAGCAGAGCAACCCTGTATACAGAGAAGCAAAATCATTATAACAGTAAACACAGCATAGAGGTTGCATAACATTTGATCAGATAAATAGGTGTGTGTTACAATCTGACAGCATTACAATTACTGGAACACAGCAAACTTGTCAATTCATATTGCTTGGTCATTTTCAAACCCTGGAGCTGGTGTTATCTTTATCTGTTCTTTTTCCTAACCTTTTTTTTCTGAGAAACATGAAATCACTACAGTTGCATCATATTCATGTTTCTTTCCTGTATTACGAAATGTCCAGAAGGAAATCTGAAGTTTATTGAGGACACTAGTCAAAGCCAAGATGTAAAAATTGGATTGTCATACAGGAATGAAACACAGAAAGCCCTGTCATGTAGCTTTAGGGAACATAACATCCACAGCTTGGGAAGAGAGATCTTAGAGTCATCAGTGTCAGGTCTCAGAAATCCTTGAATCTGTATGCAGCATCAGTTGAAGTGAGATAACAGAATAGTAAGCAGTGTAAGAAGACTATTGAGATGAAAACAGATATTTTATAATATTTTGGGATGCCTATATCTTGGTTATGGTATGTAGTTCTCTTTTCTTTTTTTGTTTGTTTGTTTTCCTCAAGAAAGACAGAATAGAGTTACAAAAAACTACAGAGAAGGGCATAAAAAAATTATTAAGCAGCTGCCTTGTGAGGAGAGACAAGAAAAGCTGAAACAGTTCTGGAGAGTGATATGGTCAGGGTTTACAAAAATCATGAATACTACAATAACTTAAGAGGGCACATTAACTATACAAGAGACCTCAGGAGACCATCTTCTGGAAGTCATCTAGTCTTGCCTTCTACTCAAAGCATGGCAACTTCAAATTTGGAAGGCTGTTAGGTGAGCATGGAACTGGCATTCACCAAGCCCAGTAATATTAAAAATAAGGAGCACTGAAACTGATTGCCAATAAGTTAAAAACAGATAAAAGGAAGTCCCTTTTTACATAGAGATTAATGAGAATTTATTTTAAGATGGGTTATGGAGGCTGATAATTTGTGTACTGAAAGCTGTTAGACAAATTCATGGACAATAGACACATAGCCAGATTGCAAAGGTGTATGCAGGGATGGACTCCAGTTTTGGGAAACTGCAAGGGTAATGGCCTGTAGAGAGTGGGATTGCTCATACTCTCTTCCCAAAGAGCTTCTCCAATAGTCATTCTTAGGAACAGAATAGATGGAGCATTAGAGTCACGTTATAGATAATTCCTTATGTTCCTATGCTTTCTTGAACAGCTGAACAGCACTGTTGAAAAGCTTATGTGGAAAACAGAGTCAGGAGATGTTTTGTTTGGGTTTGTTGGGGCTTTTTTGCCTGCCATGCCCTATGTATGCCTGAATCACTATTTATCCTAGAGCATTAGAAACAGAACAGTCTTGCATGGGACTGTATCATCACAGGTCCATGTCTTGTCCCTGCATTATTCAGGACACCAAAAGCCATGAGGCTGAGATGATGCAATATTGTGTTCTCAGTTGCAGGATGTGCAATGTCTCCCTGTCTTATGTAAGTTATGAAAGGACAGAAGATTCATCCCAGCTTTGCTATTTCTGTAACATGCTCAAGTACCTGGCAGATTCTAATCCTAAATGAAAAGTGAATGGCTCTCCTGCAAAGATTGCCATTTCCTATAATTTCCAAAATAATATCTTGAAAATTACCTTCCCAGAGGATTCAGTGAATATTTCTTAATAGTATGAGATTTGGTCATTTCAATTTACACACATAAAACAGATCTGCTCCTTTTGGATACAGCCTAGTCTAGACTTGAACTGCCTTTTTGATATGCATTGACTTGCAACTTGATTGATAAGATAAAAGAGCCTGTTTCTTGCCTTCTTGCAGAAAAATATTTAAAAAGCTGTGATAAATGTTCTGTGTGTCAGACTAAAAATGATATCTCTCCTACATGCAGATAAACAATTTCCTAGGCAACTCACAAAAAATATTACATACAGAGATATTTCTGAAGACTTTCAATTTCTTTAGGACATTCATGCTTTCTTTCAAACTTTTTGGTTTTGCATATGAGGCAAAGAAGCAATTAAAGGATAAATCTTGCAGAAATTCTCAATACTGCTGTGCAATTTTAAATGTAATTTTTTTCCCAAATTGTGTTAGATGAGTTAAAGTCCACAGTACTTTGTTGGTATCAGAGAGCACTGCTTAGTATCATATGAATAGAATTACTAAAATAGATATGTAATTGCTAATAATTATTTTTTTTATGAGAAGCTAAGTTGAACTACTGGCTAATGAAACAATGCTTCTGTGCTGACATGGGGAATTTACAATGACTTCTTCTTAGAGATTTCTTGATGCATATCTTCAAAGTACACTTAAATTCTTCAGAATACAGAATATATGGGCATTCCCTGAACGTTGGGATCTCTCGTTTCCCTTTTCTCTCCTTCCCTTTTTCTGCCAATCTCGCTGGAGGAGAGGAGCCCGTTGCTCATATTAGCATTTGGGTTGCTGGTGACCTACTTTAAACAGATGGAAAGAGAACAGCCCATTCTTATCCTAGTGGTTAGTGAGCTCCTTTCTGAAATAAGCACTTTGAATTTAAACCCTGCAAGTTCTCTATCGCAGACAGACCTCAAAAGAGGTCTCACATTCCAGTAAGTGCTTTCAATAGCAGGCTGTACAACCCTCAGGTGGCTGTCACTGCCTTACAGGTATCTGTGGAACTTCAAACTGTGAATCCCACTTTCTCACAAGCCCCTGCTGCCAGGCTGTCCGTCAGTGTACAAGCCCAGCAGACATCTGGGTGTCTGGCCACAGTCCCCAGCCCTGTAATGCTTGTCAGCTGTTTTAGCTTCACTATCTACCTTAGCAGTACAAATTCTGCTGTCAGAGCACCCAGCTCTCAAGTCTGCAAACTTTTCTGCAATAATGTCTACATCTCTGTTTGAATACAGCTCATGGGCTTTGTTGGCTTAAGTTTCCCTCTAAAACATCAGAACAATATCAGTTTCCTATCACTTAGGTTAACTACACTAAAGATAGTGAGAAATGCAGCCATTCTAGTCCATTCCTGTGTGGTGATGTACATCCTCAAGACAGTGAGGCTGCTGGTCCATTCCTTTTCTGTGCGAAGGAGCCAACCTACCGAAAAAAGCCCTAAGTCCAGCTGAGCAGTGAGGCATAATCAGCCACCTCTGCAAAAGAGGTGCCCGTTTTCTGCAGGAAACTTGTCACAGACTGAGTGAGAGGATGTGCTTTCCTCAGTGCTAAGCCAGCCTGCTCCAGCAGGTTTTTAGCAAGCCCTGTGCTGCTGAAGGTGCTCTCTGGAATTCTGTCATGGTTTAAATTGTATTTCCCATGCTGCTCAGCGCTCATCCTTTTAGGTCAGCGTAATGCTGTGGGATTGAGGTTCTCCCCCCCCCGCCCTGATATCTGTGTTTTGAGTCCTCCTTTTATTCTTTTTGGCTCAGCCTCACAAAGCCATAGTGTGCACTTTTATAGCTATGCAGATGTTACATGATCCAATCTCCTCTTCTGCCTCCTACACTGTGGTTTCTAGTTTAACCAACTGTTCTTATTTAGTAATGTGTATTCTACAGCTCTATGAAGCACAGGCTGAACAAAATCAGAGCAGTACGTGATATGGTGTGGCTTTTCAGCGAGTGATACACCTATGGTGGTGGTCTTCAGACCCTCTTTACCACCTATCTAGGACTTGGAGAAGAATGATAAAGCTTCTCATAACTTGATAAAATGGTTATCTGGGAACTGCTTGATGCTTATTTGTTTTTTTTAATGTTCCAGTGGGAAAAAGGGACATATTGTGGCCAGCTCCGTCTGTGATCCCCTTTGATTTTTGTTCTCTTTGATATCTGTCCCAACACAAAAGGTCACTCATTAAATATCAGAACAACTGAAGCTTTTTCTTCTCTTGAGATATGCAGAAATATATGCATTTGAGGAGCCTGTGGTTTTTACCATATCACAGATGGCTTTTCATCTAGAAGCTCTGTTTGGACTCCTGATATTTCTAGTCAGTAACTACCTATCGTGCAAAAATTTATGTGGATTACAGTGGAAACAATTCTGTAGTTTGGTACCATCTAATAAAAGGAGAGAGACCACTGATCTCTGTTTTTAAGAAGAGCTCTTAGGGAAAGTCTTGACCTGAAAAGAGACAAGGAAGCTGTGCAGCAGGACTATTACCTTCCTTAGGTTTTATTCAGTCCATGTAACCAAAGAAAAAAACAAAAGAAAAGCAGCCTTTTCTCTTTTCTCCCTCATGCCACATTTTTATGTCTGCAAGCACAGTCAGCTGAGGTGTCAAAGCTCAGCTGAGCTCCAGGAGCACCAGCAGCCTCCCACACTCAGTCAAGACTCGTGCCTCCAGAGGCCAACCCAGCCCACATAAACCCTCCTGTGCATCCCGCGGTACCTGCTCCTCCCACTGACGGAAATTTACTTGGCAATAATTCTACTTGAATGATCAACATTTCATAGCTGACCCAAGGAAAGAAAAATACATCTTCTTTGTCTCTAGGAAAAAAAAAATTACCCTGTTTTCAATAGAGGTTTATAAAAATGTAAAATATTTATTAATATGTCGCAAAATGAACAGCATGTTTGTTGCATTAGCCACAGAAATGGTGTTAGAAATTGCTCTCAAAACTTACCCACAGAACAGGTAATAAAACGAAACAGGAGAAAAGAGTTAAGCGAGCCCAGTTGCTGCTTGTATATTGCTCCCTTAAGGTCCAGACATTAATTAATGGTAGACATGAAACAGCCTCTGCAAATATATTCCTGCAGAATTTTAAAATGAATAATAGCTTCTGCATTGGGGCAGACTACAAATTCTGCTTATGGAAATTTCAGCTGATTTTAAAGTCTTTCTGATTATCCCAGGGTCCTCTCTCATGAGCAGGGCCATATGTTAAAGAGGTTAAAAATTAGCTATTCCTGGTCTCTACCACACTGAGCTCCTGCCAATCTGAGCAGGTGGATTGTCCCCAAGGATGTCAGTGCCCTCTGGTATTGCTTATAATACAAAAGCAGCCAAATGGCTGCAGTGAATTGCTGCAGGGCTCAAAGAAAGTGTATAACCACTTCCACTCAGAAAGATGCTTTTTTCTGCAGTGGAGATAAAGCATGTCTGAGAGACCCTGTGCCTCTGCCTCCTAAAAACTGAGTCAGAGGATGGGTAGGGAGAGGAAAGGAGAGGAAGGTGTTTCCTCACACTGTCCCTTAACTTTGCTGCAAAAGATTGCAAAAAGAAAATATAGGGCTATAAAGCAACTGGATAACAAGAATCTTATTCCTTGTTCAGTGGAGTGAAATTTTGGAACCCAGAGGCAAATGAGAAAGATAACATCTGTCTTCTTCAGAAGCTTCAGTTTCTGTAACCAGGAAAACACACTCCATAACTCTCTAGAATGGGGAGACAGGACATTCTAAACAGCCAGGGCTTTGAAGGGTTTGCTGTTCTCTTTAAGTGAACACCAAAAAAAAGAGAGCTATGAATTGCTAACTCATGATTTGTGACTTTTTAAAGTGAAAAAACAAAATGAGATGGACCAAAAGAAAAAGAAGTTTGAAAATAAATCTCCTCCTCTCTACATCCTTGGAAGTTGTGTCTGTTTCTTCAGTATTATTTTGAGTACAGCAACTTTTTGAGGCTTTTTGACCTGCAATGAATTTGACACAGTCCATTCTGCAGACTTTGGAAAATCCCTATGGTCTATTTATAGTCACTCCCAGATCTTCTCAGAAGTTCCCTGGTCTCTGCGCTTCAATCTATTTTCTCCTGTGGTCCATCACACTCTCCCACCCCACGCTAAAGACCAAAAGTTATTTGTTCCCTCTGCAGAGCAGAAATCCAAACCCTTGTTCAGCAAGGACAATCCTGACACTGTAAAAGCTGGCAATCTGCTCCCAGCTTTTCTCAGGATCCCTGTCTCCTCACTTCATGCTCTACAAGCTTTCCCATGCAGGTATCTGGGTGTGTTCCACCTAATCAAAATGCACTTGCAGCAACGAGAGATTTCCAAAACATTGGATCTTATGTGGTGTGAAATGCAATCTTGAAGTGATTTTTCCTTCCCACTGACTATAGAGGGAGACACAGATAACCACACTTTCAGCCCAAGTAGTGCATTGCTGTGCCTAACATTAGATGAGATTACTTTGGGCTATATTGCTTAAATATTTCATAAAGACATCTCAACACATACGTTAGCTGCATTCAGTGCCACATTAACTACACATCCTTTAACCAGCCATTTTCAAAGTTGGAGAGACCCTTCCAGACACATTTATTGTCTCAGAGGTTTAAGTACAGGCCTAGCATAACATATCTAGGCAGATTTTTTGCAGCACATGGCTTTGATTTGCACATCTTGCACATATCTTTGAGAAATCCTCTCTAAACTTGAACACTGAGGTGTGAGGAATGTGGTAATTTAAGGGTACATATACAAGAATAGCAAACTGTGGTGGCACCTGTCACTTCTCCTTTTGACCCATGCTACAAGAGATGGTCCTCAGACAATGCAGAAATTCTGTGGAATGAAGGTTCACTGCACAGTTAACATTATGGCACCATCAGAAGTACAGGTACTTACTTTGGTCTGATGGCTACTCCTGGGGATAGAAATTGCATCTAACTCCTCACCAAGTAAATTCACTTTTCCTCAGGAACAAAGTGTCTTTTAAACTTGAGTACGAGGTTATCAGAGGATTCTCCACTAAGGCAAACTTTTTTAAGGCAGTAGAATTCACCTGTAGAATAACCAGGATTAGTCTCAAAAGGTTAAGTTCAACAGGAGCTTTAGGCATAAATCTGATATAGAAAAAATGTACTTCAAAATTTTCACCCCAGTTTCACTTGCAACTTCCCCAAGTCCTGCTGGTACCTATGACTGTGCTATTGCCACAGACATGATTAATCCTCATTCTGAATTCTCCATTTTCTATTCCCCTGAGAAGTCCGGTCAATTAGATTTTAAAATACTCCTCAGAATTAAACTTTATGCGAAAGGTCGTGATGATTGACCTTCCAGGACAACAGCTGTGTTATTTTACCGAATTGCTTGAGCACTTACCTGGTAGGTAGGAGGTTTTTATTCCTTTTCTCCCTGGTGGATTCAAAGCAGAAACTTGGCCACACACTCTGGAACAAATTCTTGTTTTTCTGTGAAAATTACTCTGCATCTTTAATTTTTACATTATTACAAATAATTTCTTAAATTACTGATAGATCCAGAGAGACAGGCTAACTTTTAATGCTCTTGGTCTAGAAGTAGTGTGAGAACTGAGAAAAAAATTCAGTTTTAAGTCTCTGTTCCAGGGATTCATGAAATACCCAAAGCAGAGCAATTTCCATGGAGTTAGTGAGTGCAGTGTATCTCTACAGTTACAATACTTTCCTACATATAGTATTTTCAACTCTCCAGAAAGTCTGGCCATAATGTGCAGAGGTTTCTTCCCACCCACCCTGAACTCCCTCACCACTAACTGTGTACAGATTTTGCCTGAGGGAAGGTTTGGTTTTTTGTTTTCTGTTGTTGTTTTTGTTTTCCCTGCTTTGAACACTGAACTCCAGAAGACTCTTAAACAGCAACACTAAGCAATTCTGGAAAATTTTCACTCATTTTGTTGCTTTTATTTTGCCTAGACTTTTCCCTGGAGGTATCAGACATTGGATGCTATACATCAAGGTTTGCACATAGCAGAGCACCCAAGAGCTAAGCACTTCAGCACTGGGCTCTGTAGTGCTGAAGTTTCTTTGCAGATTTATCTTCAGATATGCTGTGAACTTGAGTCCCTTACAGCCTTTTAGAAAAGGCTATAAAGGAAATGCAGTTTGTGAGATTCTGATAAACAAGAAAAGCTGTGTACTAAAACCTGAGCAATGAGGAAATATGAATGGAATGGGAATACCATTAAAAATAAATCTAAGACAAAGCCCAAACAGTCTTATAATGCTAAGATATACATTCTCTCAACACAAATAAAACTTCTTTGTCAAAACTCTGAATGTGTTTTGGGTTTTTTTTAGTTATAGTCTTCCCTAAGAAACATCTGAGAAAGAAATAACACTAAAAAGGAGATGGTCTCTGATGAGCTAGAAATATAGACATATTGATCCTCTGTTCTGGACAGCCATGTCTTTAAATACCCCTTCTCATACAATTCTTTAGAGATAACAGTAAAAAAACTTTCCAGCCAACACTGTGATCAGATGGAACAGATGGGACTACACTGTGATTTTAGCTGATGCTACACAAAAGAATTACTCCCTGATTCTCCTGAGCAAGGAGCCCATGCTGGCACACAGCTTTGCTGATTTGGCTTCCAGGTGGAAGCAAGGAAATGTTCCCTCCTCAGAAGAAATCTCGGGCATGATCATTTCAAAACAAAATGCTCATTAGTAAGCAGCTACAGAAAACCTCTTTGCACTGAGTTTTGTTGACTTTCCAAAAGAAATACCCAAAACTTTGAGCACTGTCTTGTTTCCCTGCTCCAAACAGAGCAGCCATACATTTAACTTTCAGACAGCACTAGAAACACAAACAGTGCACAAGTTAAAGCCAAAATAACTTTTCAAAGCATTTGGCTTCTGCATTGCTACAGCTTGATGCAGAGTCCCTCTGACCCCACTCAGTTTTATCAGCTCAAGTGGGAACACACTCTATTCAGATACAGAGGAGACGTAGAAAGAGGGGTCATGATCTGGAGGCTTCCCTCCACCCTGCCTGTGTGCTCATTCATCCCTGTGAAGAACTTTATTTCACCAATATTTTTTTCTACAAAAGAGAGGAATCAAACTAAAATCTTTGTAGCTTGCCTTCCTCCTTCCATTTTTTTATCCCAAATTTTTGCATTTTTAAAGTACACCAAGAACAATCTTTCATTCAAGCCATACCTCAGTTTTTAATGCATTAAAAGCTATACTTCAGGACTTGAAAGAAAATATTTTAAATTAAAATGGAGGACTCAAAGTGAGTATTCCAGTGATTTCTTCTCCTCCCTTTTCCTTTGATGTGATCCAGGAATAACTCAAGGGGAATGGAGCTGCATTTTATCAAAGTTAGCATAAAAAAGGTCAGAGTCAGAAGGTCTGAAACAAATATATTGGTGCTTAATGTATCTAGGAGAAACTGTCCAGTGTATTCAGGTTATTATAGCAGAAAGGCTTATGGTAACTGTAGATTGTTTGTAATAGAGACGTTATCAGAATTCTGTGCCATATGCTTTTGAAGTGTCTGTCCCTTCTTTAGCCTCTACTTCTGTTCTAACTGCCTCTCCAATCGCACAAGTGTCCTTCTCATCACAACACATGTGGTAGTCCAATAGATACAATAATGTACTACAAACTCTGGGGCCAAACTCTGTGCTGCAAGTGGGATGTTGTGGTAATAACATCAGATGTGAGAAAACACAACACAGCCACAAGGCCAGAGGGACACTGAGGCTTTAAACTCTTCAGAACAAAACAAACCATTCACCGAACTTAAATAAAACAACTCTTAATAGAAGAATTATTTCCACACATCTCCAATATGTAAGTTGATGATATATTTTAACAAAAGTCTGTTTCTTCAGATTTTTACTGTCATACATGCATGAAGTCAAAGGCAGAAGCTGACCTTTAGTTGACTGACCTTTGGGTGACTGTAGGAATAGGATGTGAAGAGACATTAATGAGGATCTTCATTATTTCTTCTGCTACATGGAGTAGAGTAGGTATGGAGAAATCATTCTGCTAAATGTTGATTACCAGTGACACTGAACAAGCTGATACATATCCAAGACAATTTTCATATCCCGGATAAAGTTTTTATTCATGGCAATTACTAAGACCTTGAAGGTTTCTGAGTGGGTTTTTTTTTGTCCTTTGCCAGGTATCTTCTCTTGAGGGAGACTAAATCTGAACTCAGCAGTGCCAGTTACCTATCTGGGATTGAATTCTTAGTTCCAGTGAGACTTTTCACATTGCTGCAATGAGGCTGAGATATCATACCTGCCTTAGGTCCCATTTTACAGTCAGAGGTATTAAAGGCATCATAGATCCAATATGCATCCAGCCTTTGTTTTTTAATCAGTGTGTTCCTTCTCATGGAAGAGACATATTTAAGACAAATCAGACACAGTTTGCTATGTCTGACTGTCCAAATGAATTCCTTTTCCCTTTCTCCTGTAAACTTCCTAAATGCACTATAAATACCTACTGCCCTTTTTCTTTCTATTTTATCCCAGTGTCTCCCCAATCCATCTTATTCCAATAGCATTTAAATCAAATTATTGTTGTCAATAGAATCTGCCTGAATATCTGTTTCTCATAGATGATATGAGGTAGGTGCCTAGACTCCCATTATAGACAACAAATTGAATTAGTACAGTCAGTGGAGCCCAGAGAGAAATTCAGCTGACAAGAAGCTTAATTCAGTTGAGTAAAACATAGGTACTGAGTGCTATTTTAGATGCCCTAAGGAACCTGAGACACATTGTCTTTAGGCTGTCAGATATGACAAAGTATCTACAAGACACCACTTTTATCCTTGAGCAGTAGCTGGAAACCAGGTAAGATAACACAGAGCATCTCAGATAGCCCTAGATGCCCACATCTAGGCATCTGTATTCCACCCTGGGTGTCTATTTCACAGTGGAATATGTTTTTTAAGTCATATTTATAATCATGTTCCAGCTTTTCTCTTTTCTTTTTTCTTTTTAAATGCTGTATTTCAGTTATTCTAATTTCTATCTTTTAAATTCTGAAACCAGGAATCTCTTCACATTACTAATGTCAAGAGTTGACTGAAGGGGGCAGGAAGAAAATGTTTTACAAGGATAAAAAATAGAGACAGTTGTCTCTGATCAGTTATTCCAAAGAACTACTAACAGCAGAGTGTAAACTCTCACCTAAAACTTCCTTGACAACTGAAAACTGAGGTGAGCAAACGAGGTCAATCTTTAGAACAAATTTCTGAGAAGGTTGGGAAAATTACAGGCATGTTAGGTAAGAACTGAACAACACAGAGCAGTAGAAACTATAATAATAATAATAACAATAATAATTATAATAAACAGATGTGAAAAATTAGCTCTGAGGAGAGTCACCTATAAAGGGGATACTTGACTTGCAAACCTCTTGCTGTTCTTTGAACAAGCCATCTGAGCTGGCACATGGATAAAGATGAATTATCTGAATTTCCTCAATCCTTTTGATAAAGTCTCTCATCAAAACCTTTTAAAGAAATTAAGTAGTTACAATAGACGTGAACATTTGCTAGCAGAAGAGAAAATGTGCTAGCTATTTAATATGGCTTAATAATTGACTAAAAGATAAGAAACAGTTAAGGTTTCCTAATAACAGAGAGAAGTCAACAGTAATAGAAGGATGTGCTGTTTGCTAGTTTTATTTAAAAAAAATGGAAAAACAAGTGAGCTGTGTTGTGAAAACATTTCGTGATATTACAAAATTATTCATGCTAGGAAGAACAGGGTTTAATTGTGAAGAATTACATAGGCCTTCACAAGATTCAGTACCTGTGCAATTAGATGGCCAGTGAAATTCAGTGTACAAAAACATAAAGCACTAAACATGGTGGAAAACAATCCTGGATTCTCAGAAAAAATGACAGGCTTTGAGCTGAGTGTTACTGCTCAGGAGTGGGACCTTCGGGCCATGACAAATAGCTCCTTGAAAATGTCGTCTCAAGACTCAGTAACAGTCAAAAAAAAAAACCCTTCTCCAACTGTCAAATATTATTAGTAGAACAACAAAAAATAAGAGAGGAAATACAACTATGCCACTACACAAATCCATTATTCACTCATCCAGGAACACAGTGTGCATTTCTGGCTTGTTTGTCTAAGGAAGGACATATTCAAGCTTGAAAATTTTCAGCAAAAAAAAAAAAAGATGATCAGCAGTGTGAAAGAGTTTCCATATCTGGAATGATGGAGTAGTCTGGGGGTCTTCATACCTGGAAAAGAGATTGTCTAGGAGCGTATGACAGAGATGCACAAGCCATACATGACATAGAAATGGAAGATGCAGTGGCTGTTTGCTATCTCTTCTGTATGTGCTTAATCCCAAAAGGAACTCAGTCTTTGGGACTGAAAGACTATACAGTTTAGATCAGACTAAAGATTTAATCACTGTGAAAAGAGCTACCTAATATTCTTGATTTATTTTGCCTTTTTTGCAATAGCAGAAGATGTCCATTTTATTTTTGTGGAGAGATAAAATTAACATATAATTCTTTGCATATTTCTTTTATATAAAGTCTAATATTGGACACTAGGGATAATAAAATGTGCTACATTTAAGCTTATAATATGCAGATTCCTTTTGTTTGATGGAGCCCCACTGAATCATACAGGAAAATGGGAATGATGAAGGCTTATTACTAACAGATTGTAATAATTCTGCAACTTTTTGTATTTCTGAAATAATTCTAAATGTAGAAATAAAGAATGAAGAAACACTATATTTGAGAAAGAAAAATAATGAAAAAATATGCAGTATAAGAAAAGAGAAAATAATACATTGAAGAGTATGCACATCTGCCTTTGTGAGTAGCTATAGCTTTGTTATAGCTGTGTTATGGCTATGCTTTAGAGGGACTTTTGACAAGGGCATGCAAGCAGGATAGGACCAGGGGGAGTAGCTTTAAACTGAAAGAGAGATTTAGATTATATATTAGAAAGAAACTCTTTGCTGTAAGAGTGGTGAGGCACCGAAACAGGTTGCCCAGAGAAGTCGTGGACAAGCTATCCCTGGAAGTATTCAAGGCCAGGCTGTATGGAACAACATGATGTAGTGGAAGGTGTCCCTACCCATGGCAGGGGGATTGGAACTATATGATCTTTAAGGTCCCTTCCAACCTAAACCATTCCTTGATTCTGATTCTGTTGCTCTATCTGTGGTGCTCCAGAATAAAATAAATGTTTTAGTTAGATCTAATACTTTTTAATAAGACCAACAAGTATGCTCAAAAAAAAAAATAGAAAAACTTTCAGACATGCAAGACCCATAGATGCAAAAGAAGCAGACAGAACTTGGCTTCCAGTGCTTTAATAAAGCTTTGACTTCATAGAAGCTCTGCCTGTTAAAACACAGACTCCAGCCAGAGCTTCTGGAGCTTAACAGATGTACACAAATGCTCCAGGGAACAGATGCTCAGTGGAGTTATTTCCAAAGCCATGAGAAAATATGGAGGTAAAAAGAATGCTGATTTCATGGAACTCATCCCTTCCATACTCTTTTTTTTCTAGCAGAAGGTATCTTGTATTTTCTTTCTCTTTAAGATTGTCCTGAAGACTAGGGACGCTCACTCACTCACTGCTTTTTAAAATATGACTGTGCTGCAGAGCACACAAGAAACCCAAATACTACCTTAAACAGGGTGTTGTGGTTTAACTCCAGCCAGCAACCATGTACCATACAGCCACTTGCTCACTCCCCCAGCAGTGGGACTGGGGAAAGAATCGGAAGAGTAAAAGCTATAAAACTTGTGGGATGTGATAAAAACAGTTTAATAGGGAAAGAAAAAGCTGCAGGTGTAAGTAAAGCAAAACAAAGCATTCTTTCACCACTTTCCATGGACAGGCAGGTGTTCAGCCCTGTCCAGGTGTCATGGTTTTAGAGCCCCAAAATCCAATTTTTGAGTCCTAGCCCCCCTCCCACATCTCAACCCAGTGTGAGATGGGTTTCCAGACAAAAACACTAGACTCAATATGGGGGGAAGGGAATTATATTACAGTGACTGTACACATAAATAAATAGTATAATACATTACATACAATCTTAACTCTATCTCTACCATGACATATAATATTTACAATGGGCCAAATCTCTTCTCCCTTCCAAATAAAAGTCCAGGAGGGAAGAAGAAGAAAAGACCCCTTCCAGTCTCTGAGCAGCAGTTCACTAGGGCAGTAGACTCTCTGTGTCTTTCATGAAGCAGCAGTTGTTGGATCTTTGCCAATACCCATGATGGAGGCCTCCAAGCCTCTCTCCGCCCCCCGACGCAAACGAAGGGTCTTTCCGTGGGCTGCGTTACCCCAGACAAAGGTTGCTCCACCACGGTCATGTCGACGAAGTGCAGAAGCCTTTGTGACGGTCTGGTATCTTCAGGGGGATCAAGTCCCTTTGCAAAACTTCTGTGCTCTGCCTCAAGATGGCTGCCAGCTTCTCTGAAGCTGCAACAAGGGGGGGCCAAGGTCACCCCACACACACACATTCCTTTGGCTGTCCTGGCTCAGCTCTCAGGACAGTCTGAGCTTCTTAGCTCCTCTCTGCAGTGTATACTGCACTCCAAGACTCTTTCAAGTAAATCTTCCTCCTCTCTCTCGGAGGAGTCTCCAGGGAGTTTGGGGAGTTTTGGTTGTTCAGTTCTTACCCCCGAAACTCTCTCTCTGCAGTGGCTTGGTTCTCTTTCTGCTGCTGCTTTCCTTTTTTTCAGACAACTCTATGTCTGCCTCGGCTGCATGCTGGCTTCTGCTGCTTCTTCGGTTCCTATCTGTTGGCTCTTTGCCACTGCTCTCTGTGCCGCCGCTTTTCCTCCGTCTGCCCACTCACGGTGGAGAAAACTCCTTCAGCTTCTCAAGTCACAGACCTCAGTCCAGTCTAACACTGTTTCTGAGTTTCTATGACCCCAGCTGGGGGTTGGGGGCCGAGGCCCCCCAGAGGGGCTTCGAACCCCTTCCTCGTGGCTTAGAACATGGCTACCTCTTCTTCTAACAACAAGTACAACTTTTTCTTTTCCGGTCTACTTGAGATATGTTTATATTTTGCAGGAGCGCTGATTGGATCAAACCCCAAGGGTCACCACCCCCTGGGGGTTACCACTTTCTTAGCTTCAGGGGGAAAACCTGGTTCAAACCACTACACCAGGAGAGCAGGGCTCTGTCACACATAGTAGCAACTTAGGAAGACAAACACCATCAATCCAAATGTCCCTCCTTCCTTCTCTGTGCCCCACCCCCCTTTTATATACTGAGCATGACACCACATGTTATGGAATATCCCCTTGGTCAGTTGGGGTCAGATGTCTTCTCCCAGATTCCCATTCGTCCTCAGACACCTTGACAGTGTGGTAGTATGAAAATCACAAAAAGGCTTTGGTTTTGTGTAAGCATTGTTCAGCAATGACAAAATCATCTCTGTATTATCAACCCTGTGTCCAACACAAACCTAAACCACAGCCCCATACTAGAATCTGTGAAGAAAATTAACTCTATTCCAGGCAAAACCAGCATGCAGGGGAAAAAAAAACAAAAAAACAACAAAATACAGAGAGGGAAAAAAAGTAAAATAAAATGTATTTCTGCTCAAGAAGAGCCATAAAACAGCTGGGGTTTTGTTACAAAGATAGTTGAAGCTGAGGATTTACAACTCACAAATAGATCTGCATCAAATCTTTTCTTTAAAAACATTTAGTGATTTTAATGTTCAATTTTATATATTTCTACCACAGAATTAACTTTTTACTACTACGAGTAGTCACAGTATTCACAATTCTAAAGCTAATCCTTACATTTGACATCAAATGTAAGAATGCACCTTGCATACAAGCATAGAAACTTGTGCAAAAAACCACTTGTCAAATGCCATGAGAAGTAAACAAGAACATCTTAATTTTAATACAGATTTTCAGCACAACTCTTTCTCACAGGATTGCCAGGTGGGATGAAGGTTTATATCACACTGACAGAAAAAGAAAATCATCATCCCTGATCTGAGGAACTCACTGTAGGCACCATATTTTCATTGCAGATAAGTTGTTACACTTTTCAGAGCATTAAACTGTTTAAATTAACCTTTGAAGTTTCTTTGCACATATTTGTCCATAAGCTGTTTAAGCTGCTACAGCTCAGTGATGAAACGAAAGGCAGAACTGTAAACAACATATTTATTGTCAACATTTCCACTCCAACTAATCCTCTAAGTTTTTGTTGCCTTCCATCCATGCGAATAACAAAGATTTAGCCCTTTCAGAATCATACTATTTTGTATAATAAAAGCCATGTAATAAAACCCAGACAGCTATACTTATTGATTTTTATTACTTGGATGTTTTCTTTCAAAGTGCAAAATTTACATCATTCTAGATCAAGAAATTCTGGTGCCAGAATGCACACCTGAGCAATTCCATTCTTCATATTTTGTGCATGCTTTCTTGATTCTGGTTCTTAACCTAGACAGTGGAAGAGGCTCCCCAGGAAAGTGGTCACAACACAAAGCCTGCCAGAATTCAAAAAGTGTTTGAACATCACATTCAGGCATGTGGTGTGATTCTTGGGGTTGTCCTGTGCAGGGATAAGAGTTGGATTTTGATGATCTTTGTAGGTCCTTTCCAACTCAGGACATTCTATAATCCTATGATTCTATGACTCGTGTAGGTGAAGATAGGACCTTTCCATAAGCATCAGAGTATGTCTCCCTCTTCTGCATCCTCCCTCTGAAATGATAATCTTCTCTCTGGACATGGTATGGCTGTTTGAGGGAAATCTCTTTGTATTTTTTCCCCTGTTTGATCTGGCTCCCACTACAGCAGAGTTAAGTGGAAACAATTCCCATCTCTCTAAAACTCCGTGCTCTGCTACATGGCTCGTGCAAGAAGGGGTTTTCTGACTTCAGAAACATGCATTACAAACATGTAGGATTTTTTCCTATACTTCCCACATTTTTTTTTAATATGAGACATAGGATGTAAGGCCAAAATAGAGCCAATTCCCTTGCTATGCATTCCTTTCCCAGTCCTTGTTCTTGCAAGCCAAGAAATGTCTCCTGGATATCAGTAGCAGTGGGCAAGGAGGACAGATCCCCTGCCAGCCTTCCCCTCTTCAGGCTGAGCCAATCCCACTCTTTCATTCCCCCAAATTATTGGTTTTCTTTTAGTAAACATCACTGTGGGTTGGTGGCTGGTCAAAGTCTGGCATGGTCACTCTATTGGTGTTATAAATCACTTCTGTGGGTAGCTGCAGGGATCACAGTAAATGATTATGATGCTGGATGCTGGATGCTGCTTTAACACATTGACTTCAGTAGGACAGTAATACTGCAAATGAAGACAGACTTCAAACAGAAGTCTGGAAAAGTGAGACTGTGCACAGCATTTTTTTATAAAAATTGAACCTCAATAGCTTTAAATAACTTGTCTGAGGTCAAAATTAACAGAATTTGGAAATAAGGCTAGTGAAATGTCAACCCTAATTAGAGGTTGTCATTAAAACAACAGCACCACAGATGAAAAATAAGTATTGAAAAAGTTCAGTGATAAATGCTACCCAGGAGAAGCATATTTGGATACTATGATGTTTTGATGATACCATTTAGAGACAAATCTTGGAGAACAGCTGCTTTCAGAATAATTTTCTTGAAAATTAAGATAGTTTTATGCAAGTATTACTAATGCCACAACAAAAGATAACACAGAAGATAAAGGGGCTTCTTGCTATGACTAATTTACATACTAAGTGATAAAACTAATTTCTAAGTTTCCATTTTTCTATTATTAATAAAATTAATATAGAAATATTCAGTGAGCAAGGACACAGTCACATTAGTTTAAAAGCACTTTATTTTACCTCACAATTCAGAGCAGGCTAAGCAATTAAATTAACAAAATATAAAAAATCTCAAATGGCACTTTGTGTTGTTCTGTAAATGTATGCTTTTATAGTTTATTTTCAGGTTATTTGGAAGAAGAGTCATTGCTAAATTAATTGAATTACATGCTCTTGAATTCTGTGGCATATTCTTATCCTGATTTGTAATAGCAGATTTGTGTATATAGCTGAGGAATACTTTTGTGAAAACTGAACCTGAAATATCTACTTTGGTACCCTGGAGTAGCTGATAACCAAACTGTTTCCTCAAGCATCACATCTTCCTGAAAACTTTTCATGCACTGACAGGTTCTTCCATTCATTTCAACATTAATCTTCTTTCTCAAAGAGATGAGTAGAGATGAACATAGTCTTGGCAGTCCTTCGAGTGCTGACATTCTTGCTTATTTCTAACAAATACAGGTAAGCCCTTGTTCACCAATGTCAGTATTACAGATACATCAACCCAGAGGCTTCCCTCGTTAAAATATTTTTTATATATATTAATGGAGAATAGAGGTGGTCTGTAGAAATAAATTTTGCCTCTGGATTGCATCAAAATATGGTGTAAGATCAAAGTCAAATCAGAGCTAAGCTGAGAATCAGACTGAAATTTCGAGGCTCACATGAAGTTTGAACCTCATGTGGAAAGAAATCCATTCCTCTGGTATTCAAGGATTTTTATTTTCAAGATTATTTCTTTTACCTCTAAATTAAGTTAAAATAAAAACATTCAAAGCATATTTAGATGGTTTTTGATTGAATTTGTTTATCCTCATTTGAAAGGTGTAAATCTACTTTTAGCTTTAACTTGTTTCTTTGATATTTACTTATTGAGGGGCATTTATGCCTATAAGTATAAAATACAGTACTTACTTTTCATATTGATCCCAAAATTGTTCCTGTATAAATGAGAATTGGCTCACTCTGGCAGCCTAATCTTAGAAACATTTTAAAATAAGTAGTATTGAAAAGGAAGAGAAAGAGTGAGAACAAGAACTGGTATAAAAAGAAACATCTGGAGAGAGATTTTATTTCCCTTGTAACCCAACCAGACCCAGGTTTACACAACTTTCCAATTAGCTATAACAAACCATGGGAAAAAATCAGGTTTTCAAGCTCACTGGAAAAATTTGGTCATTCAGGCATCCTTAGCCACATACTTTGGAACACATCTACAAACTCTGAGGGTAATTGGGTGTGAAAAGGTCCATCTGTCTGGACCTTGGGTCACTTTGGGATGTCACACTGTAGCCCAGAGCTGGAGCACTGGATTAGTGAACACTGGCAGTTGTTACTTGACAATGAGGGTTGTATGATCTGGGGCTGGGCAGAGGGGACCAACAAACCAGCCACGTGTTGGTGTTAGATTATGTAAAGGAAACTCTAACTGCCAGTAGCCACAATATATTCCTCTTTCCATTTGATGCAATGGCTTTGCTAAAGTGTTTTTGAGGGTAAAATGATTTAATAGTACAGACATGGGCTATTCTGTCCTACAGAAAGGTCCCACACTTGTTTAATTTCCTAACTAATTAACAATGTAGCCACAAGATGTGCTTCTCTTCCTCCCCATCCACAGCTACCTAGCTGGATAGTTATTTCACTTTTCTTTTAACCCTTTCCCCTCATTCAAAATCTCTTTCAAAAGTTGTCAAAATGCGCCTTACCTGTTTAAAACGGTCTTTATACTGTGATGAGTTTTCTTAAAACAGTAGAATGAATGTGAACTGGAATGTAAGGAAATTAGCCCAATTGCTATTGTCACAAGTGGTGTCATTTGAGATACTGAGCAAATTAATCAGATTATGGGTATAATGGCATGGAACAAGATAAATCTGAAAATAGGTAATATTCTTTATTTCACTTGAACAAAATACATTATAATATTGGTATGCATTGACAGCATTAATAATACATGTGCTATTAATAATAGATGAGATTTGCATTGTCATATTAAGTAATCCCTAATGCTTTTAATGGTCTTTTTATTCTCATTTGTTGTTTTCTGGACTTAAAAAATATAACATAAGTCTAAATCAACTACAAAAAATATTTTAAAATTTTGTAACTGTTTAAAAGGCTCTACTAGGGAGTTTCATGGAATAAACATTCCAATGGTCTCCAAAAGAGAAGTAATAGGACTTCATTGATCTAAATTCTTATGCTTTTAAATTATTTAGGAACAAACTTACATTGCTGGTGAAAGATAATCTAATACTATGGTCTTAGTTGTGACTTACAGACCACCTCTGTTAAAATGCATATATTTTTCCAAGTCTGAATTTCTCCACCCCAAACTTTCAGTGAGAAGAGTTTGTTTTGCTTATTTTGTGTATATTCCATGCAATAAATTTGAAATATTTAAGTAATTAATGGAAAATGAACTTATATCTCCTTTGGTGTTTGAGATGTAAATCCAGATACTAAAATCCAGTTGTGTGGATTCCTATTGACACCAATGAGACCTACAACTGCACCCAGGAGAGTTGAACTGGACCTTTGTGACACAAGAAGAGAAATTGTATTTACAGCTAGATTAATTCATGGGATCAGAATAGTTTGGGTTGGAAAGGACCTAAAAGATCATCTTGTTCCAACCCCCATGCCATGGGCAGGGACACCTTCCACTAGACCAGGTTGCTCCAAGCCCCACCCAGCTTGGCCTTGAGCACTTCCAGGGATGGGGCATACACAGCTTCTCTGGGCAACCTGTTCCAGTGCCACCACCCTCTCAGTAAAGAATTTCCTCCTAATATTTGATTTAAATCTTTCCACTTTTAGCTTAAAACCACTCCCCCTTGTCCTGTCACTATCTACCCATGTAAAAATTTGCTCTCCCTCTTTATTATAAGCCTCCCTCACTGAGATGCAGAGTATAACCTGCACACCATTCTCTGCCATCCATGTGGTTATGAGGCACTCAGCTGTCCTTTGCATTTCTGATTTCTTATCCTTGAGTTTTCGCTTGCACAAAGGAAAGAAGCAAGGCAGCTTTTGTGTTATGATTGTATTTTACAAGTGATGCAAATCAACTGTAGCATAGTGTTTAATACTCTAAAGTGTGCTGTGATGACATCCAGCAATACTGACTCCCAACTACCTTGACATTAATCAAGTGTGTCTGAGCCAGACCACTGATTAGTATGGGAAATAGTAAATAATAATAAATACAATAAAAAAGCATGTTTGGGCTTGGCTCAGACACACAGCAAGAATATGACACTAATTACTCATCAGCACTTTCACCTGCAACTTTATGCAAAAGGATTTGTGTTTTATTGGTGTAGTGGGTCTTCCAGGAAAGGAGAGAGGCACCTTGACACCCAGTGCAGGGGCGAGTCAGAGCTGGCCCCATCATGCAGCCGCCACTCAACGCAGAAAAGGAGGATTTCATTTTCTAGTGCCTGTCAACCCATCACAAACACAGATAGTGCCTTTAAGGATAAAAACACTAAGGTAATCCGGAAGCTTCAAATGATAACTTTACTGAGATTAAGAATGGATATAAAACATAACCTTTATAAAAGGTTATCTTTTCATGTTAATTTTGGAGAAGGAAACTTACAAATTGTAAGCAATAGTGGAGCTGAAGATAGCAATATTTCAATAAGAAAAATAATTATTAAAATTTTAAAATACACTGTCAAGTTTCATATCCCTTCCCCTTTTACCTTATTTCAAAATGGCATGCATGACATTTAAAAAGTGGTTAATATTTACGTAGTCTTGGCAAAACTGGATCGCAGCATGTTGATAACCAGAATGTATGAGCATCATTTATTCACTTGAATCAGTTTTTTTCCAAATCACTCTTACCAGACTGTGAATTCCTAAGGACAGGGGCTGTGGTTCCAGCTCCTCATTTACTTCTGCAAAACATAGAATAATATAGTCCACACACACACAGTTCTACTACATTTCCCTTCTATTTTCCCTTTTCAGAGGGCCACCAAGGTTTTCCTTTTCACTTGCTCTGGCTGAGCATGTGTTAGTTCCCTGGAGTTTAGAAAGTGAGTTCTGGTTTGCACCAGAGTTAGACAAAAGCCAGGCTCATTAATTCCTATAAATTGCTTGAGTGAATCATTTGTCATACACTAAGACAGTTCCTTGCATTGCTGTAAGACACATTTTAAATGTCTCATGTAACATTTTATTTTTGTGTGAAATATTAAATTTCAGGAGATATACAGGATCAAATTATAACCTGCTCAAATTTAACTTAATTTGCCAAAAACTGACCAAATTTTAATTTACTTTTGATCTTCAAATGCTAAAAGATGTTGGTGTGCTTATACAGACTCACATCATGGAAAAAATATATATCAAACTGTGTAAGTAAATTATCTGTTTATTCTTGCATTTTAAGATACATTGAATCACAAAGTAGTTTTTAAAAATCTGGGGTCTTTTTTTCCAGAAAATACTGGTTTATTGGAACTGAAGCTTTTTTTCACCAGTACATGGTCTTTCTCAGTCCTTTGATTGGGAAAATTTTCACAAAAAAAAAAAATTGAATTACATAGTTCACAGTATAAAAACCTATCCATCACTTAAATTTTGATTTATTTGAAAACTTTCTGGAACTGTTAGAAAATCTGCCTAGATTCCCTTAGGTCAACTAATGTTACATCTACATGAAAGAGGATTTTTTCCCTATACCAAAGAATGAAAATAACCTTGATTTAATCACAGTGCTGAACAGGATTATTTTTTGAAATGCCAATATTTTACCAGACTATCTTCCACTGAGGCAAATAAGCAACATGGAAAGTTTTTAAGAGGAAATTAATGGTACTATGAAAATACACATATCAGTATGGAGAACGTATATTAGGGCAGGATAAGTTTCTCATTCCCTTCACCCATGCAGTGTGTTTATTGTCCCTGGAGGATAGGAAGTTAATCTCTTGTTGACCCCAGAGATTTTTCCCTTATAATGAAAGTATAAAATGTATCATGGGAACAAAAGTCCTAGACTTGAGAGTCTACATTTTACACAGTAAAATGGAGAATATTGTATACTTGCAGCTTGAGTCAAACAAATAGGGATCAGGGTTTTCCCTGTATCTTTGCATCAGAGAAGATTTCCACCAGTGCAACATGGAAATTGCTTGCACTAGGAATGTGCTTCAGCCTCAGAATTTCAGTACCCATGACATATGGTAATGTTTGTAGAACATCAACCAAAAAATTTTATTTTCTATTTTTAGGATTTCAAAATTCAAGTGATTATAGTAGACAGACAACTGAATGATTATTTGACCAACTTTTTGTGCACCTGTTCTGCCTCACTTTACAAATTAAACGTATAGCTAAATCAAATGAGAAAATATGGGCTCAATTTTCATCATAACAGCATCAGTATTTATCTTTTCTGTGCATTTTATTTACTGAACTTGGTGAAGAATTACCATGTCATGGTTATTAGGCCACACATATTATTCCCCAGCCCCAGGGCACTGTTTGATTTGTTTGCACAGATGTAATTTCTATGTCCCTAGAATTCTCAGGATCTCTGTTGATGGTGAAAACCAAACCTCAGTGGATGAGTGTTCCATGCCAATGGGTGGTCTTTGACAGTCAGTACTGCTTTTCTTTGGAACGATTCTCCTCCAAAACTCTGAAGGGAAACAAGAGAAAACAATTTGAGCAGAAACCAGGAGAGGAAACAGTCAGAAGTCTTCTGCCACCTACACAATGGCAACATTGTTACAACTTTCTCATGACTCACCGATGATTGACACTTCTTATCTTATATTCTAGGATTCCTTTTTAGATGGAAATGCATGTCACAGAAGTTCTTGGAAACAGAGGCACAACAGAAGTGCTGTTTTTATGTTGCTGTCCCTTAAGGACATCACTCAATGCCCACTTGATTACATTACACAGCACATTAGCATGGAGTGTCCTTTCTTTCAGATGAATTAGTATTTTTGTCATTTACACATAATTGCATAGAAACACGTTCTTAACTTCAAAAGGAAACAAAAATCATCTATCTACCTAGAACATTTATTACTACTTTGCACCCTCTTCACAAATTATCTGATCAAAAAAACAGGTTATGATAGATATGCCTTTCACCTTTTTGTCCAAGCAATGTTCATTCATCCCTTTGCAATCTTCTATCAGTCCCAAGGGTGCAGGACAAGAAAATGAAGAATAGCAGCATGAATCACAGTGAATGTAATCTGAAAAAGACAGCAGTGCATGTTTAGGAATTTTCTTTTTGTTTCAAGTATCTGAACTTTATTTATCCACAAATACAAGATGATAGACTTCACACTTTCTTTCAAGGTCTTTTCCAAGGACAAAAGTAAGGGTTTGTGCCTTTAGAAAGAGGTTTGTAGTGATACTCCCTCCTATTTCTCATGGCTTTTCAGAGAATTTAATTTTTAAACCTGCCCAGCCAGGAACTGCTGTGCTGTACATTCACTGCCTAGACATTCTGCTTCTTTTTTGCATTTGATGCATCAGAACTCTTCTAGGAAGAGTGAGTTGCCACATTACAATTTCTATGTTATTCATTTGGAGGTTTTTCCCTACTCAATTTTAAATCACTCTTCTAGAATATTATTTTAGAAATAAAAGTAGGTTTGTGTGTTTGAAACCAGAGCAATCAGAACTTAAGACTTACTAATTTCTTAGAAGGAAAGATTATAAATTATCTAGTCAAGAATCTGTTTTTGAAATAATTCTTTTAATACTCATCTTGTTTGGTACCAAATTCATGATAAAAAGGGATCATGCAAAATGAGAGGGCTTAATTTTTGCAGCTTAGTGAAAGTGCATAATGTGTAGACAGAAATTTCATGATTAGAGAATGAATCATTTTCCATCTCAGACATTTCCCATCCTTAAAAATAATCCATTGACCTATTTGCTATAAACCTCATCTCTAACAATTTCAAATTCTTTTAGCATTGTATCCACTGCCTTTCTCTACAGAACCTCTATGGCTCTTTTCTCTCTGACCCATTTTTCTCTTTATCTAATGTAGTAAATAAATAAATAGTAAATAAGAACAGTAGATTTTATTTTCTTGTTGCCTCTTTTGCTCCTTACTTCCATGTTGTGCTCTGTTCCTGGCAACAATGATCAATGGTAACTAAACAGGCTCTCCATTCAAACCCTAGCAATAAAGTTTTGTCTGCCAAACCCTAATTCATATAAATATCACCTCATCAATTACAAAGTTTTCAACTAAACCCCATAAATCTTCTTTGAGAAGTTATCTACTCCTTGATGTAGGTAATGAATCTATACACGTGCCTATCATGTTATGCAGCTCACTGCCATTCCCTAAGAAATCCAAGCAAGGTATAACGTGTATGAGTGAGACACTATATTCATCTCAGCTGGCTGTAGGTACTTTGAGTAGTTTAGTTAGGAGTTTGGATGCCTTATGTATATCCTGAAGTCAACAGGGAAAGATGGACATCACTGGAAACAAATTAACTCAACTACAACTTGAATTGTCCTCTGGAGACTCATTCCTTATTCAATGTCTAAATAAGGTGGTGTCTAAATAAGATGAGTCTGTGAGACTGTCTGATGTCCTGATTGGCAAGGTTATTGAGGAAATAAATAAATGAAAGACTAGAGTCCCTCTATCTCAGTTTTTGAATCGCTCCACTCTTTCTGAATGGGATGAGCAAACCCTCTGAGTCAGTCTTTGGGCCTCAGTGGAAACCCTTTTGACTAACTAAGCAAGATGCACTGTTTAACAAAAGGAAAAAAGATTAGCAAGAAATTAGCAGCTAATTCTTGTGAAAAATAACCTGCAAAGACATAAAAATCACTGAACTACTTATATAAATAATAGAGCTACATGATTGCACTGTTGGACTAATGATTTCAGGTAGACAAATAATTTTTGTACCTAGAAAATTCAATGAAGGGATGATATAACTAACATATTTTGCACTCAAAATAAATTATATTTAATTGAAATGTTTCACCAGACTTTGTCAGCTGCAGTCTATCCCAAACTAGACACAAAACATACCAGTCATCTCCCACTTATGTTAGAGCTACTTAAAGTTTTGCACATATACAGAATCGCAGAACTCTAAGCAAGTCCTGTTTCCTACTCAGGGCTGATTCAGAACTGGATGTTCTTCTGCTCTGCTGTAGTGCAGCAGACATGACTATGTCTTGTTTAGGGCATATTTAACACATATGCACAATATTTAGGTTCTCAAAAATGAATGTATGACTACTTGAGCAAACAAAATCCAAAGAAAAAGCTAAAGCTGGTATTTTTTTGAAATAACTTCATTGTATTTGCAGAACTCATGCAAGACAAGATCAGCTGCCACCTCATCCTAGATATCTGACCCTCTCACACAGCTCAGGCTCTGCTCATTCCTGAAGTCAAGAATGTGACACTATGCAGAAAAGCCTGGACCGAAAGAAGTGCTTGTAAGCAGCAATATCATAGCACTCGACACAGAGTGTGATTTGGCTCTGAACCCAAATTAGGATACATTTCTCAAGTGAGTTCCTAATTTCCCAGCTGAGACAAGTTTTTCGATTGTTGGTTTTTTTCTGCTCTGTTAAAGTGCAATTAGTTTAATTTAAAATCACAGTGGTTTCAGCAGAGAAGCAGCACCAATTCTTGTCATTCCCAACAGAGTTTGTTCTGCAAACATGTATTTGTTCTAGTGGTGGAAAATCAAATAGATTTCAGCCACAGAAGAGTGAAAAAGGAGACAGTCAGCTATCAGTGACTCCTGAGAGTCAGGAGGACTCATCTCTGCTGCTATTGCCGAGCCAATGCTGGTGTGTGGCAGCAGGAATACTTTTCCTCCTCTGCTCTACTTCAAGTTAAACAGATTAGTATAAACTGGCTATTTGACCCATAATGACATAACCCAGATGTTCAGCATTGACTCCAGCTGTATCCAGTTGTAGTTTCAACACCCTGCCTACAAAGGGACACCATTTTACAAGCTTAGGATGCTGTTTGTGCAAGGACATGAGAGGCTGTATCATCCTGCCTGGAGCCAGGGAAATGTACAGTCCAAGTGTCTCTGGGGGCTATTGGCTGATAGCTAAGAGCTAGAAGGTTGTGCTGTGTGCTCAAAAAATATAAATATAGTTTATACATTCATCAATAAAAAGATAAATTGTCCCAAGACCACAAAAGTCTGTGTTGGTTTTATCCCAAACATCACTGGCTTTTGCAAAGGCACTTATAAAATCCAATGAGGGTGATGATATGATCGAACTCAGACCAGAGAGTTTAATGGATGGAGTTGTGGTTTGGAACTAAAGCTTCACTTATGTGGAAGAGCTGAGCACACCTGAAAGCAATTAATTCTTCTGAACCAACTTTAATTTAATGTCAAAATAAACATGTACCTTGGTATTTACTATGACAACAGCTAAGCAGGTCCTCAGTGGTGAGATAGCATTTCCTGGCATCATAAAATGAAGTTTAATGATTCTCAGCACTTTCAAGAAGTTGACTGGATCAGTTAAAAAAATGAATCTATTTGCAATACATATAACAATGAGATTTAAAAAATTATCCTTGTATCTTTATGAGCCATGTATAATAAAGTAGAGGAGGGGGGAGGAATTCAAGGCTTTTCCTTGCTGGCACAGAAAGGAAGAGAGTGACCAGAAGCTTATTCTCTCTCCTCACAAATTCATTAATCCTCATTTGTAACTTCCTGTATGAGAAGGAAGATACATTTTTTTGGTGATGGAAAACTACTATCTTTACCATGTTCCTGTGTATGAAGTGCTATGCTGCAGCTCACAGAAAAACTTCAATTCAAACATAATCCCTGTTGGAGTGGGTCCAGAGAAGGCCATGAAGATGATCAGAAGGCTGGAACACCTCTCCTAGCAAAACAGGCTGAGAGAGCTGGGATGGTTCAGCATGAAGAGGTGTCTATAGGGACACTTTATTGCGTCCTTTCAATATGCAAAGGAGGCTTATAAGAAATACAGAGAGAGACTTTTTATCAGGGCCTTTAGTGACAGGACAAGAGGAAACATTTTTAAACTGAAAGAAGTTAGATTTAGATTGGACATAAGGAAGATTT
The DNA here is from genome assembly GCF_003984885.1 of Neopelma chrysocephalum. NCBI lineage: Eukaryota > Metazoa > Chordata > Aves > Passeriformes > Pipridae > Neopelma > Neopelma chrysocephalum. Next base: position 2,517,305 of record NW_020897742.1, on the reverse strand, counting down.
TTTTTTTTATGATGGAGGTGTTGAAGCACTGGAACAGGTTGTCCAGAGAAGTTATGGATGCCCCATCCCTGGAAGTGTTCAAGGCCAGGCTGGATGGAGCCCTGAGCAACCTGATCAACTGAAAGATGTCCCATGGCAGGGGTGTTGGACTGGATGATCTTTAAAGGTCCTTTTTAATGCAGACCATTCTGTGATTCTATGAAAGATCACTAGTGTTTATGAAAGCTATACTTCTGGCTTTAGTACACTTGGAGTGAAGCCTGTATGTCCACTCTGCATAATGACCTGGAAAACTGCCACTACCCTCCTGGAGGGACAGGGATTTGCTACACTCCCTCACACACTGCCCTCTGTACCCCCTATAGGGCGGGCATCTCAACTAACAGGGAGAAGATACACTTTTAGCGGATAGAGTTTGTTCTCTACCCCTCGTGGTAAAACCACACCTTGTAGAGTGAAGATACTGAGGAAGGGCAACAAATACTTCCAGCACATCCAAGGACCTGGTGCTTCACCTCTATCCTAGAGATATTTCTTCAAAGTCCATAAGCAGCATCCATCAAAATATTTTTGACATTTGCAGAGGGACAAAGTCACTGTTAGGTGCCAAATGTGACAGTGGGTTTTGGGTCTTTTTGCTGAGTGCTTCTTCCTTCTTCTTTCAATTTATGTCTCTAATGAATTCCCAACTGTAACAGTTCAAAACTTTCTCTGATGACTTACACCTGGTTGGAATTTGACCTGTAATAACAACTTGTTTTTCAGGCAGTGAAATGTGTAGCTCTCTGGACAACTGAATAAAAAATCCTGTATGTACAGCCTGGCAGTAGGGGTGTAATGACCCCCTCCCAGATCCAGCAGCTGTCACTAAGAAAGAGATGCAGCTATCTCCCTCAGAGCACTTCTTTCAGATTTACCGGGATAAATATGCCAAGGAGCAGCAGTCATTGTATATACAAATTTTTTTGCATTTACAAAGGTATTTCGGTTACATTAACTAAATTAGAAAGTTTCCCTGCAGTCAGCTGAGGAAAGTGAGGCATTCCTGCCCTGATTCCGTTTTCAGACCAGTAAAAAAGGAGTAATGTAATTCTGCTTCTCTTTTTGGCACCAGAAGAATAGTGATAAAAAGGCTTAACCCAATGAAGTCAGTAGTGATCCTCGCAGCCATTTGGTCTATTGATTTTGAATGGGCTTAAAATATCTTTTAAAAGGGCCTTCTGGATTACTTATTAAGCAGAGCCAAACTGGAGAGGCCTGCCTGTACTATTACTTGCAGCAGTCTTGAAGTCTAGTGCCAGGCATTTCAAGTCTTAGAGTTAAATAACATAATGTGTTCCTGAAATATGTCACAGAATTTATACAGGATGCCAAATAATTTGTGATCTTAAGCATTGCCACATTACTACACTGCTTTGGTACATGGTAGCACTTTCTTCCAAAGGCTCCAAAATGCTCAGCTCAATCTGAATACTATTTGCAAAATCAATCTGATTTTTTGCAGAGTATACTTACTGAATCTCTGAATTTGCAGAAACAACCACTTTGTAAAATGAGAATAGATTGCTTTTTGACTTTCAGTATTCAATTAATATATGGGCAGAAGGATTTTTGTACACTTGTTGATGCTATCATATAGGTCTGAATTGTCCCATATTTCAAAAAGGTATTTGCATTTGTTCTTGACTTGGACTTGAATTTGGAATCAAGCTCCATCTAAATATCTTAACTCTTAAGTTTAGAAATATTCAGTTAAACATTCTTCACTAACCAGTTTTGCTACTGCACATTATTATTTTAGTATTTTGGGGAGTGATCACAATCTGTAAGAAGAGTTTAGGAGAAGGAAGTCAGACTAATCCATATATGATCTATATAAGTATGAGAGATTCCAGCAAACGTGCAGTGAAAGCATACAGTAACAAGGAATCTGTTGGCTAGATGCTTCAACAGATATGAAGATGTTTTTTGCCTGGCCTGAAGAGTGAGATTTCTGACTAAATATGAGGCAATGGAAAAAAGATATATACCTCAATCATACTAGAAATAAGGTTAGACATCCAAAGAATCATTCTGAATCTAAGCAGTTCCTAGCTTAATCTGGAGTTCTCCAGCCCATAAGTACTCAACAGAAGTCCCAAAAACAAATAAGAATATAATAACTTTGCTCAGAAGATGTAGGATCTACATGTTCTCCTAAGTCATCAGTGTTATTGGCCAATAAATCAGTCCAAGGTATTGGCCTGATTTTTATTTACTTTCCTTCCAAACTTGTCAGTAGTGAAATGACCTGAATGATGATGATTAAGATTGTTTTATCTGAGTTCTGTCACCTGCAGGCAACCCTACGTCCTCAACGCAGCCTACATCTGATTTCCTTACTATAGTGTTACCTGGAACCTTCCTTGGACCATGACTTCATCTCAGTGACAATGTTCCTGGGAATTTAATACTTTTGGGTTCCTAGACATGATGTGGATACTTAATAACAACATTAATAAGTGCTATATGAGAACTACCTTAGTTCAGCCTCTCTTCTTTCATGTCAGGAATAAAATGTTATTGTAAAAAACTAAAAATTTGCAGATTCCATAAATAAACTTAGTTTCCATTAGTCATAAATAAACTTAGTTTCCATTAGTCAGAAAATTCATTTATGTTCTCCAAATATGTTTGGGATTATTTAAATAGTAACCATTTTACAATCTTAAAATACTCAGAGGTTTCACTTTGAATTCTGAGATCAATAAAAATTACGATGTTTGGTGCCACTATAGCCCAGAAGCTTTTGAGACATAAGAGTCATTAAAAAAGAAAGTCAGAAGTTTACTGAAGGAAGTTTATTAACGCTGCCATATCTTACTAATGCAATTTGCTTATCAACTTCTCACCAAGCTTTTAATTTTCTAGAACAAACAAATATATCAACACCATTAATTTCGTTTTGGCCATTTTAAATGGCAAGATTAAAAGCCAGGCTCAAACAGAAGTCATTTGCAACTTTAACTACAGAGAGTGTATCATTAGAGTGTCCTCTAGGCAAAAGAGTCTGCCTTATATCAGCGTGATGTATGATGTTAAATCCTTGGATTTCAGTTCACAGAGGAAGGTATTTCTCACTGCAGTGATGGGCCCAGAGACAAATGAGAGTATAGTACGTGTTTCATTTTTAATTCTCCCTAGCAAGAATGTGAAAGAGATAAAATAAAACTCTATTATGACTGGTAGAGTGGGATCTTCATTTTAAATTACCCCTTAATACATTAACTGGAGGAGAAACAAGATAACTTGATGACTTCATGTAGAAGTACTTGTTACTGTCCAAAGCTTGTCTAACAGCTGCTAATTCTTATGTCACTGTTGTTCCTGGAATGACACTTAGTCACTGCTATCTGCTACACATTGAAAATGCGTTCTCTCTGAGGACAGCTTTGGCCCACATGGGTTTTGTGTTTGGTTTGGGTTTTTTCTTTTTAAATCTGTATTCAGGCATTAGTGTATAATTTTTTTCATCACTGGCTGTCTTTAAATACCCGCCCCTGTATCCTCTGCATTGCAGAAAATTGCTGTAGATCTTATTGATTTTAATTGATGCTGATGGATTGGTTTGCCTTAGTTCCCAGTATAAATTAGAGAAATGTCATCCATTCCCTGCAAAATGTTTGTCATAACATCTCTACATACAAAAATACAGAATGAATAACTTTTATGTCAGCAATAATATCAGAAAACACACTGTATTTCTTATTATTGTATTTTTGCTGTTGCTTGTTGTCTCCATTTTTGTTATTCTTATCCAGTTTCACATGAAACAGTTTCTTAATATGATAAGCCATGCCTAGCAATAAAGAATTCTGCATTTTAATTAGTTTTCAGCCTTTTGGGGTGATCAACCTAGTTTTAGTAGTTCTCTTGGGGGTCTGCTGCAACAGTTTGTATCTTCTATTAGGAAAACCACTGGTAACAACTATATCTGTATCTTTTCAAAACCCAGTGACATTAATTTGCAAGGTGGAGGCACTGCATATACCTGTGTTGGACACCTGCTTTACCTTGAATTAAACTCAAAAGAACAGTTTCATTTATTCACAGTCTTCATTTTAGATGCCATTTATCCTTGAAGAAATGAGCAGCGCAGGAAGCCTGATGTCTCTCAGCATGTGAGATCAAATCAGACTGATCAGCCTAATTCTCTCCATAAGAGCAGACACATACATTTTAATTTTCTTTTCCAGTAGACCATGCAGAATGCATTATTTTTCTTCAGATACATCTAACTCTTAAGTGACCACAAAAATCTCTTCCACATGCAATTTAAGTAGCACCCGACTCATATCAGATATATGGGGCAGAACACAGGTTTCAAAGTCCACTTTAAGCAGCTGGCTAAACCTAATCTCTCTTCTTTGCCTTCTTTAATTTCATTTTATTTTTCTGTACCCCAAAGTGCTAAAAAAAGTATCTCTGTACATGTCAAGCCACCCTACTGTGAGTAAGTGTGTATCAGCTCTGGCCCAAGGTCTCAGAACCAACAAGGTGTCTGTGGGATTTGATCTGCAAAATTCCTCAGACCGTATTGGATGCTGACATAAGCAAACACCCTGCAGGACACATTTGTGACAGTATTATCTACCTTTTACACTGCCATTTCTGTTTGGAGTGGGATGAATGCTCTTTTCAGACTTACAAGGCCAAATCTCCGTCTCCTAACCCCAACTCGTAGCTATTCCTGAAGGTAGAATGGAGGATATCTTACTCTTCCTCACTGAAACAGTCTCACTGTGGGAAACTTGCTCAAATTTCTCTAGAACACAGTGTCAAAAACAGTAAGTAAAATTATGTTTAGGGGATTCACATGAGAGCAGAGACTTGTGTCTTGGTTTACTACTAGAAAACTATTTGTGCATATTTTAATTAAATATAAATCAATTCTAGGAACAGGAACTAGACCCAAAATCATCAATGGCTCACTTTCAGCTGAATGTCTACTAGTCAAATTATTTTAAAAATAAAAATAACCATTATAAACCTCTCCTTTCTGGCCCAGTGAGCTCTGAGACACCTGTCTTCCTACGCATAAAAATGGGCTCCTCTAGGATGGGAAACTCTCACTGTTACGGTATTTTCAAGTGAGATAAGAAAAGTTTAAGGCAAAGCAACAAATGGAAATGCTCTCATTATATCAGTTCTCTATTTATGTAGGTGTATATGTGCAAAGGTACGTGGTGCTGCATTCCAGTGCACATTTATTCAGCTGGGAGGAAGGTAAGAGTTGGTTTCCAGGATCCTGTCAATATACCACATCAGTGGTCACGAGTTATACCTTTCCTCCTTCAGCCCTGCTGACTACTTTGTGTAAATAAAATATTTCCTGCACAATTGCTTCCAGAAAGAAATTGTGAACACCTCTTCCAAGGCTGTGGAGCAAAAAGGACAAAGGTGCTGTGTAAATCCATGTGGAGATGTCTGAGACCAAAAAAGAGGACTAAAACCTAAGAGGTGCCCTTGTCAACATTTTGTCTCCAGCTCTAGGTGGTTTTGCTTAGCATCATAACTGGTTTGGGTTTGCTCTGGTGGAACATTTGACAGGAAATTGGAGTTTGTCTGAAAAACTTAAAAACTCTTCTCTTGGAGGGAGTTTTAACATTTGACCAGGGTCTTTGCAAGTCCAGAAAAACAGTTTTGATGAAAGAATATGATGGTTTTCTGTAACAGCTAAGTTGTAAAAACTTTTACCTATCTGTGTTAAATTTCTGTCATTATAATGAACAGAGGGAGAATGGATTTAGCAGCACCCAGTGTCCCTGCAGCACAGTGAGATTGCAGGAATTATTGCCAGTTCAGTTGGGCAGCTACTGGCAGTTGATTAGTTTGGTTAGCATTTCCACAGTACTTACAGGAAAAAGATAAGTCTGAATAAGCTGATTCATAAGCTTCAAGTCAGCCAGACTGACAGACACAATCACTTCATGTTTTCCTAGAGAAGGTCACCGAAGATATCAGGAAGCTCTGAATCTCACATGCTGTTTAATCCAAATGAAAACTATCACAAAATCACTTTCTAGGTGTAGGACACAGCTCTGCTCAGCGAGACTGATTAAAATAAAAGCAAGTTTTTCTCCCGTTCTTTTTGTCTTTCTTATCCTTGTTTTCAGTGTATTTGACATGAGAAAGCCCTATGCAGTTTTAAGAAAGTCTCCTTGACAGCACCTTGAAGAATGATCCTGTGCTGGCTTCTCTAGAGAATCTTCCATCTTCTCCTGCTGTGGCAGAATTGCTCCCACTGTGGTCTCTGCCTCTTCGTCTCTAAGCTCCAGAAGTTTCTCCCTTCCACAAACACTCAATATTTCCCCAGGAAAAGAAATCTCACCTGTCTAGGGAGCTCCTCCTGATGTCAAGAGTCACACAAAGGTGAGCCAGGGCTCTCTCCTGCTGCCCAGACACTGCCATGATGCCAAAGCAGATCATAAACTATACCTAGGATAAAACTCCAACAAGAAGTAAAATACTATCCACTGCTCTTAGGTTGAAATTGTGATGATACAGCAGCTTGAGTTAGCAATCTGTAATCGTCCCCTAGGTTTAAACTTGAACTTTTAAGACAATCTTAAAAACAGCTAGTTGTTTACAATAAATAACAATTTACTATTATTTGGAGCCTGAGTTGAGGCCATTCCTCATTATATAATGTTGACGTGCCCTTTATTTGCAGAGGTTTTACTTTTTGGCTGAAATGTGAAGTCAGCACACCTCCATTCCCTAATGCTGTTCAATTCCTTAGTTCATTCATTAATTCCTTAATGCTCAAGTGCTACTCCTTTAAAAGTAAGGGGTTTGCTGCAGTCTCCTGGCCAAGCACCAATCTGAGGCTTGGAAAATTTTTCCTGACTCAACTGGAGTTTCTTCTTGACACAAAGTGATTATTTGCTCTCTCCAACTGCTCACAGGGCTCTCCCACTGAGGTTCCCAGTGAGCTGCTCTCCAGGGATGCTGGTAATTCCCCACATCAGTGTAAATTTACAACACTCTTGTGAGAATGTGTGTGTGTGTGTGTGCAGCAGATACAACATCTAAAAGGTTGCCTTGGAGTAAGAGAGATCTGACAGAGCCAGTAAATCCTACTGCAAATTAGTTTTACAGAAGTAGAAGGAAAAAAATGGCTGTAAAATGTGTGGAAAGTTCCAAGGAAAAGTATTCAACCCTCACACAATTACCTTTTGGCTGATCTTTGCTAGATTTTGGTGAATGAATATTAATGAATCTCCAGCATAAAAGTAATTTAATGAAAAAAACTTTCTTAACACAGTATTTGAGACACTAGAAAGCTAATTTCCAGTTACCTAATAAACCTGTTTGCTAAATTTTAGAGTAAAACCACAAATGTACATTTAATGTTAACATATTATAGTGGGAATTTTGTTACAGATCATGCTAAATTGGGAGTTTCTAATTGAAACAGACTTCTTTTAAGAGATATTCAAAATATTTCACTCAAACCCCAGTTAGATTTTCCTTTGATTTACAAATATTGTATCCTGCGATCTTCATACTTTCTAATATTAGTTTCCTTTCCTCATACATAAAACCATACATAGTACCCCCAAATAATTTTACCCTCAAGGTATTATTAGATGACTTTCTGCTACTGTTGTTTAAGTAGGAATTATCACTAAAAATTTCTGTCATGTTTTCATTGTATATTCTTTATGTTTTAATTACAAGAAGAACTAAGAGTTTACAGTTTAATCACAGCTAATGCTGGTTTTGCTCTGTTACAAAATCAGAGGCAGTGAAGAGCAGTCTACAAGGAAACATCAGTTATTCTGATTACAGAACTTCTGATCTGAAGTACACAGACTAAATTAATTGTGTCCTACTGACTTCAAGAGGCCTTGAGAAGCTAATCAATAGCATCAATCACAATTGGGAAGGAACAGCCAAATCAGTTGCTGAATCAAGAAATAGCATTTAAAACATGTTTAAGTGGTTACAGAAAAGTTGAACAATGCCAAGGAATTTCATAGATTAACATTTTGATGAGCTGTATCCCTGTGCTACCAAAACCATTCTGGTTGTTTTGTTTTGTTTATTTTAGAAAATAAATCTTTAAAATTGGAATAAATATGCCTGCACTACATGGAAAAAGTGTAGGATTTAAAAGCCATTTAACAAGAAATGGCTGTGTGTCTAAAAATAGCAGAAACATTGTAGTTGCAGAATGGTAGTACTGCAGACAAAATAATGATATATACTAACTGTACTGATAAGATCCTTTTTCAAGGCATTGTTTGTGTATTCTCATATCCTCTCAGAACAACTTTCATTTTACTTTGCAGGATCAAAACCAAATTTATTCTTATCACATAGATTGCATTAGAGTATTATAACTGAAAAAAAATCAGGCTTTTTAATCTATTGTAAAATAACATGTAAGCCATTCATGAACCTATATGAAATTGAAAAAAAACAATATTTTCTTCTTAAATTCAAGAATACTCTATGACATCTCAGGTGAAAGTTTTGGTAAAATAACCCGCTGGATGGTACCAGTTACCATCATCGGCTAAATAGTGTTATTTTCTTATTATAAATATGTGGATTCACGTGGCTGACTTCTGCAGACTGCAGATCTGTGAAGAGATGAATAATTGCAGAATATTCCTCTGTTTGTTGGGTTTCAGTGTTATGCAAATAATATTCCAAACAGCTTAAGCAGCCTCACATCTGCTCTCAGTCAGGACTCACAGCCTGACAGACAGTCAGAGACACTGCTCTCTTTAGCCAAATCGTACACTCACACAAAGTACACATTTTTTCAGAAGTTTGTGCAAATATGTTGACTTTACTCTACAGAAAAGATTAGTAAGTGCCAGTATTTTGGAATCATATTTGCCTGGTATCTATTTTGCCTTCCTTCCTTTTTCAGACTGCTTGTACAATTCCCAGATCTACATCGTATAACTTTATCATCTTGTTACTCATGATTTTCATACAATGTCATTACTCATGGTAGTAATCCTGTAGCTGATATGAGGAACAAGATAATAATACTGGGAATTCAGCAGCCTAAGAAAATTCAACTTAGAGTGGATCTTCTGAAAGTTCACCTTGCTGTGGGTTCCTGAGATAATGTTATGTAAAGGTTGGTTATCAGTAAAAAGTGATGTTTGAAATTATTTTTTCTTATGTTTCTCCACAAGGAAGGATCATTCAGAACAGGGCCTTGGAAGATGCCCTATACTGCCAGGGCAAAGTCCAAAATTATCCGTCTTAGCATGCTTCCATGAGCATGCCATGCTCCATGAGAGACTGAGGACATCAGTACACATAACCCCTGTCAATGATTTGGGGATCATGAAATGGACATCATGAATTCCTTGTCTTTATAGAAAAGCACATTTTCTGCTGAAGTGTCTTAGATTATTAGATTCAGGAAATTAGCACAAATATATGCTCTACCTGACAAATAAATGAGAAAATAAATAAAATGGTCCATGTCCCCCACTTTCAAAGGAAGGATCAAGACTGAAAGTGCTTATAAAGACGTTTCAGTGTGGCTAGGAAGTGCTGCAGGAACTGCATTTGCTGCCCCTTTCACCTGGATCATAACCTGGCAGCTCTTCTAGAAGTGGTTCACTAAATAAGAAAATGACAGAGGTTACTAGTGGTTGAAAAGATTGACAGTAGGGAGTTTGACAATCAAATCAATTTAATCCAAGTCTTCATAATAAAAAGAATTTTCTGAGACATGGCATTCCATCTGATAATAAAAAAATTATAAGAGTTTCTGCAGTTTCCACAAGACCAGTTCAAATTCAACACACATTCAGCTGTGGGTACGTAAGAATATGATACAGGCAAAAGAAAAAAAATGTTTAAAAATCTTACAATAAAAGTAACATCCTTGTGGATAAAAATGATGATGTGGGTAGGAAATACAAGGAAGAGAGAAGAGAAGCTGAAGCTAATTTTCTAAATTAATTAAATATGAAGGAAGTTTGAGGGAGAAAGCTTCTAATAGAAGCTTTGATTTTATGATTTTATAAAGACAGAATGATTTTATAAAGATTTTATAAAGACAGAATCCCAAATGCTGTGGTTTATCACCTGATATTGCTGGATTAAATATGTTCATAAAGAGGACCTTTACTTCTCTAGGCTGCTCAGCTCATGAGAGGGGCAGCATAAAGGAGAGTTGCACTTCTGGTTCCTCATGACCGGAGGGCTTACCATTCAACTCTGGGGTCTTTTCTGTCACTGCAGGGAAAAATAATACTTCATAATGGGATATGTTCAGTTGACCCTTAGTCACCTTACTCACCCATTTGGACGGGTGAGATGGTGCTGTAAGAGAGCTGTGGTTTGAGCAGTGAACAAGTGTTGACCATGACAATGGGCCAGACTCAGATTTTTCCCATGGCTTGGGTTGACAAGAGAAGCAGTTGGGGCAAATGACCTCAATAAATGGTGTAGCATCATGAGAGCAAGCAGAAATAGGATGGCTCAGAATAACATCCCCAGTTAAGTTATAGCTAAGCTTAAGAGCTTTTATTCATTTTTGTACTATCAGACTGAAACGAGGAGGAACTTTTGGAGATTCTCGTTAGGTAAGAATCTATTGGGAGCTTTTCAAAAAGTTATGTACTATTATGACACCAAAGTCATAACTTTTCTAAGTAGATATACTTGGATTTGATTTCTCTGTGGAGTGTATTTCAGTGAAACTGAGATTGAGTACTTAGTTTCACATATTCAACTCAAAGTCATCTAAGAACTGAAGTGATAAAACTGTCAGTAAGGAGTCACTTTGTTCTTCAAGAGTCACAACTCATTACTAATGTCATCATCTCAGAGGCTAATACTCCTTCAGGAACTGATACTAAGCTGAGATCAAGACAGAGAACAAATTCTCTTGGTACATGCACAGCTCCTGCTCCAGGAGTCACTGTATTCTCTGCAGAGTTCACAGCTCTGTGACACAGGAATTAAAAAAAACTTCTTTATTTACAAACAAAACCATTTGGAACTATGTTCAACAGGGTCACACAGAGATAACAACAGCAGTTTTACAGTGTCTATTTAAGAATAGGGATCTCAGAAACAGAATTTCAGAACAGAATGTGTGACCACTGCAGTGACCGTAATGTTTTCTAGCATGAGTTGTTCCAATTTCTTCTTCCATCTTGTTCAAGTATTCATGAGGGAGGAGATGAGAATGATGTAACAGGTTACACGCTCACGCTCTTATTGAGAAGGTAGGACAAGCAGCTGTCAGTTCCTATTAAAATAATTATTCAAAGTAGAATGTCTGACTGAGTAAAGGTACACCCACACAGTACGACATGTAGAACATACATCAGGCAGGCAGAAGGTGAAGAAGTGATGTTTCTTGAGGGAGGATTTGAATGTAAGCCTCCCACATATTGTGTAAATGTCCTGACTACTCACTGAGGGCAATATTCCTGGCCAGTTTTGCAACTGGTGCTTAAAATCTAGTGCTGTACTTGTTTACTTTTGTTAGAAAAATCTACACTGGAAACAAAATGTTATGCTTGATGTTGAGCTAAATGTTTCCTTGTTCCAGAATGACTATTTTTCTGTCATTCATTTCTAGGAAAAAAACTTCATTAAAAAAAATCTACTAAACAAAGGAAATCTTAAAAAACAAACAAACACCAAAACCAAACAAAACCACCAAAAACCCACAAAAAAAACCCCAAATTTAATAAAAACAAACAAACAAACAACAACAACATTTACAAAAACAAACAAACAAAAAACTCCAAACCCTTCAATTCAGTCACTACTTTTCACGTTTGGCTCAGCCACCGAAAAAAAATAACCCATTGCACAGTCTTAAGAGAGATCATTTTTCTTATAAGGAACCAACATGACATAAATTGTCAGTAACTCACAGGAGCACAGTAAGAACTGCAGCAGTACAGAGTGGGACAAGCATGCCAACAACAGACCCGGTGTCTTACCATGGATCCAAAGTCAGCACCTCAATAAACAGCCTGGAAACATCAGCAGGCTATGGCAGGGCCAGCTTGACAAGCTGTCAGCAGCCCAGCAGCAGCAGCAGCAAGAGGCACAACAAGGATAGATGACTGAGCAGGAAACAGAAGAAAATAGTAGTTTAAACTTTTAAAAACACACCGTTTTCTCCAGAGTGAAGCCAGGAGAGCTGCTTGCTAACAAGGGAATCAAAAGGGATATTTGTAAGGTCATCACCCCCTGAATTTCAGATGTCTTAGTGGCAGTGAAACAGTATCAATTGTTATCAAACTGGGAAGCCAAATATCATCGCCTTGAAACCCAGTGAACACCTTTGGTAGTCCAGAATAACTGGTGGTGATAGGAAATCTCTGATACCACAATTTTGGCCTATCCTGAATGAATTGCTAATAGCCATGACAGATTTCTACACCAATGTTGTCCCAAAGTGTCCACCCACTGTTACAGAGATATTTCCGAGCTCTTTGGAAGAGACTGCCACGGGCAAAGCTGCAAAATCTCTGCATGTAGATTCTAGATGCAAAGACTGACTCCTACTACTCCTGTTTGTGATTGTTCAGGAAGTGTCACATACCTCCCTGTCATATAAACAAGCATCTCCAGGAATCCTCGAGGACCATGCCTAGGAATCGGGCTGAATTAGATTTTTTCCCAATATTTTCTTTGCCAGCGGAAAACAGTTTGATGCAAAAAATACTACCAGATTTGGCCCTAAGATCTGTTGATATACAAACAACCTCACATTTGACTTCACAATTTAAAAAAGGATATAAATAAAAGGACTTTTATCCCCCTTCTCTTTCCTTGGAAGCTTCAGAAAAATAGGAGCTTTAATCGAATAAGTGGGACTGCATGAAATATTGCTGTACTTCAGATTACTTTGTGCCTTTAATGACATAGTTCATGCAGGTAAAGATTCATTCTAGAGATAAAAGCAATTACAAATACAATTCCATGTTCAATATTATTAGTTCAGCATTTTAGTAAACATTAAGATTCCCATAACGAGTCTTAACATTGAACTATTTTTATTCCCTGCATAATCTAATTTCATTAACTTATCTGGAAAATGCAGGAAATACATTATGCTGTTGTTATTGAATGTGAAAATACATGCAGCAATGTACAGATGGAAACTTGTACATATTTCTGGGGCAAAATAAGAAGTATGTGGAGAATGAGCATAATGAAAGACCTGATATAAACTTGGACTGCTGATTTTTTTAATGGAGATTTTTTTTAATAGAAAAGCACAAACGTATTTTTAAAAGCTGGATGAACAAATAAGAATAGCTCTGGGCAGATCTAATCTGCATGGCTTGCACTTACAGTATGCATTAAAGGATTCAAGCTGACATTGACCTTGGCAGCACTTACAAAGGAAGAATTTTCATAAGGATGAGCACATCATACACTGTGCATTCAGTTTGGTGAACAGTCTTGTGATTTTTTTCCAGATGTTCATTTCTCATGGCTTCAATCTTTGTACCTATAATTGTTTTCAAGCAATAGCATACTAAATACATGGGGTGAAAGAAGACCTGTGCAGTGTGGCATACAAGCATAACTCAAGCCATCATCGTCTTTTAAAAAAGATCCTCTTCTGAAAAATATCAACAGAGGTTCTCTTCTGAAAATCTGTCAAAACATATTTTTCTACAATTTTCCCTACCCCAAGAGGTTTTTTACAGATATATTGATAATGACATGGGTTTTTTAAAAAAACAAATAATAAAATATACATGTAATACAGAAACATACACAAAGAAAAATGACCATAGGACTATTCACAAATACTTATCTCATAGGGAGCAAAAGCAGAGGTTTATTTTAATTCTCACAGCACTCTCCTTATGACACGGGCTCCAAAATCAATACCATGTTCAAGTTCCCTTGGCTATCACACTTCATATGTCCCTGGGAAATGAAGATTTCTAGCACTACTGTTTTTTAAAACCATTCCTGCTCACAAGTCTCAAAGTTGAGAAACTGGCACTGCCAGTGTTAACATAGGCTTAGAGAAACATGGTGAGGGAGGCACATTGACACAATTCAGCACCACCCATGGCCAAGGAACCCCTTTCACGGTGAAAATATTGGACAGGACCAGTAGCTCACCACAAGTGGTCAGTTGTGTACATCTGTGGCACAAGCAAGGTAAGTTCACAGGGTGAACTTTGACAAGCACAAGAAGGTAAGTTTTGCAGTAGCTTGGGCTGATCCTGGGAAAGTCCAGCTCTATTTGCATTCCACTGTGCTGGCAGAATCTTAGCAAATTCCAGCACAAAAGAAGCTATGGAGAGGGAAAAAAGTGAGGAAGAAAGAAGAGCAAGTTGATATGTAGGATAAGGCACACAAAAAGCTGGCCCAAATGGCATGTAAAACATTCATTTTCTCAAGGAAAAGTCTGCTCCAAAAAGGGTGGGAATGTTTGGAATGGATGAGAAGAATAAAATTGAAGATCCATCAACATACTCTTCCAAATAAACAGAAATATTTTGAAATTGAAAAAGATTCCTTTGTCTACAGTGTGGAAGTAAATCAAAGATTGCTCTCTTTAAAAACATTTTTTGTCATTTTGCTTTCATTAAACATCATAATAACATGCTATAACTAAAGGTACATTGACAGACTGAAAAAAATGAATTGCAAAACCTCTGAGATAGGAACCAAACCTTTGTTGGAAGATTTTGCAGTAAACAGTGAGTTTGTGACTGGAGGTCCTGGATGTTGTTAGAATACAAATTTTAGAATAACAGAATTTCAATGTGGGAAAGCACTTTAAACACCTGCTGTTTCACCCTTAGCTACAAACAACAGATAAAAAAGATTTTTCAACTCTTGCAATCTTCTGAGAAAACTGAGTGTGGCACAAGCTTTCCCTAAGTCTTCTCACTAATCAATGGAGAGAGACAGTTCTGTCCCAAAGGCAATTCAGGTCACCTTAGGGCCTCTCTTACTGGATTGACTGGGATTTCCCAAGTCAATTCAATCTGTTTCCCATTTCTCCACGTTACATAGCCTCTGTTACACTTAGTGAAATCTATCATTGTCAGTATGTTCCATTAAAGGCTCCAAAATGTCACTGGTAATAAGAATACATTTTGATTATACTTCAAACATGGTAGGTTATACATGTACATATATATATATATATCTATATATCTCCATACTGATGCACTTTCAGAAATTTTTCAAATTCCTTTGGTAATCTTTGCATATTTTTGCATATTTAAGCTTTGACAGAAAGTGCTTTAACAGAGAATTAGTCTAGGGATCTATCTGAGTGGATACACTGAGTATAATTTATATGGAATTTTCATTATGACTCCTGGCTAAAAATATTTTGATAATTCAAGGGGTCTTGTGGGGGAAAATTTAAATAATGGAGGACACACTTCTTTTTAGCTATTGACACTTCTATCACACCATTGACTTAGATCAAATGTCAAATAGTAGAATATATTCTATAAACTGACCCCCTTTTTATTTTTATTACCTTATCACATAATGATAAACTAATTTTGCTCATTATATTAACCATGACTTGTTACATTGCTATGTTTCATAAAGACAGTTGTCAGCCTTTCATCTACTACCCAGACCATCAATGGACAAATGTCAAAACCAGCGCTGTTATTTACTTTTTCACCTGAATCATACTTAACAGAAATAATTTCAAACAAAATTAACTTTTCATTTTCCTAGATACTTCCAAAATGTACTTCAAGTTTCCCTGACACTCTGTCTAGAAATGCTCTGCTAATGGCTCAGCAGGAGTGGCTTGGTTGGGGGATGACAGCAGGTGTGTTCTCCAGTGGCGTGTGGGAATAACATGGTGGGATGTCCACGCTGGGAGCAAAGCATTAAAATCAAAACAGGTTGTGAACTGTAAGAGCAAAAGTGAAGCTCATCCTTAACCTCATGAAGCTTCTTGATAACGTATGTTCACAAAATTCTGTGGCACCATTTTCCTTGATGAAGAACCTTCTGTTATATACAGACACTCCAGCCCTTTGTCCAAAGCCTTCTCTTAAATGTTGGTCATCTATTCTTGTTTAGAAACTATCTTCCAGCAGTAAAAGGAGTAACAGAACTTAATTACCCTTTTCAGTTCAATTCCCTGAAAGAGACAATAGCTATACTTCTATATACAGATGCTGTTTAAAACTGGATTTTAACAGTCTCGCATTTGTTCACTCATGAGTTACCCACATTTATCCAAATACACTCAGAAGAGCAGTTTTAGCTTTGCATCCAGTCATTTGAAAAGCAGATAAAAAAAATACATTCAATTACTATTTATTAAAAAATCACATATATCGGTAGATAAAATGGAATTCAAGGCTTTCAGTAGGCTATAATTGAATCCTTTTGTATTAAACAAGCCCCAGCTATATCTATTGTTCCAGCAGCTGATACAAAATGATTCAGAAATTATATTTAAGCTTTTCTGCATAATTATTAAAGTATAACGATGCTTAACATCTGCATTTCTGTTACAGTCAGCATTAGCAAGCTTAGCTAATTCAAAAAACATCACCAGATACTGTGTCTGCAATGAAAAATTTCAAAATCTATGCACATTGCTTCGATCGGATCTGCAAGGACACATGGCGGGATCTCTGCTTGGCACATACACGCGCAGCTTCCGAAGTGCGTGGAATGGTGCCAGCTCCCATCGCTGCCTGACACAGCTGAGCACTCTTGTGCTGCTCCCCGGCATAAGGAGGTACCTGAGATCTTCCACTTGACAGGGGGATGGGGAAGCTGAACTTGGCAGAAGGCCAGCCAGCATTCCCAGTGTCAACCCTCCCTCTGTTATTTAAGAGATGAGGGCATGTTGTTAGCAGCTCTCTCCAGCTGAATGAGCAGTCAGACATAAAGTTTACATAATACCTCAGCTGGACTATTCTGTTTCTCTGCGTGGTATCCAATTCTTGTTCTTTTACTGGACTGATTGGGGTTTTTTGTGTTTGTGTTTGGGTATTTTACAGGATATTTGGGGAAATTTTTCGCAAACTTTGCACAATTAAACACAAGGAATTTTGCCACTGAGTATAAATTCAGTGAATTAAAACTTTATTTCTTGTCCTGAAAAAGTAGCCTGTGTACCTTTGTCTTCTACACACAAGACCATTGTATTATTTTCATATAAAAGCATTAGATAAAGTAACATATTTTAAAAACTCGGGAGTTCATTGATTTAAAAATAGGCATTTTTTTTAAACCCTAAAAATTGTACATAACATAGGCAGTTCCTGCCTAGCTCTTGGGTATTTTAAAGATATTTTCTATCACATATCAGAACTTTTGTATCTTATTTCTTTACTAGACAGCAAAGTTGTTCACTGGAAATATGATTGACTGTATAAACAATGCTGAGGTCATTTAATGGAATCTTTCCATGGGATTCATTCTTCCAGATCTTGCAGATTTTAGACTATTCTGAGTTTCCAGGCATCCCGAAATTTAGTATAAGGCAGAACAAAATTGTCAAGGTATTTCAAGGAACAGTTTATTCTTTTGTTTCAGAACTACCTTTAAGAATGCACGCAGGATCACCCTTGAGGAGAAAAGACAACGCAGAAAGAATCGAGCCTTGCAGAGTGTACCATCTAAGGAGTCTTTCTGCTGTGCCTTTTGCAACCAGACATGCCTATCTCATATTGGCTTTTTTAGCCACCAACGCGCTTGCAAGAAACGTGGGTAGAGCCCTTCCCAAATCTTCGTTCACGAAGCCTAGTCATGACCTATGCGAACATTCATTACAAATACCCTTTGGTGGGGTCATATCATCTCCCCACATGACTTTTATTGATGTAACTGATTTCAGAATGACAAAGGCCATTTCCATGGCTCCTGTTGAAGACTAATAACTAGGAATCAGTTACGAAGCCTCCATACTGGACATTTAAGGCCTTGACCCTGGACACTACAAACTCATATCAGTCTGTGGCATGGAAGGTGGTGGTAGACACACATGCTCCAGTTGTCATCCTTGCCCTGATCTGTAAAGTTCTGTGGTTAGTGGCTTTTTAAGATGGTTGAGACTGATTATCACCATGCTCCGAACAGTGGGATTGCCTAGCTGTGCTAGGACAAAAATGATACACCTGTTTCCAAGCCATGGCCATCAGAGGTGCCCCACAATTTTTATAAATGCAATGTTTTCATTGTATTCCCTATGTCATTAATCATCACAGGCCAGTGGAGAAAGAGGATACAGAAAAACGGCTCTGTGGAGTAAAGGTATCTTTTTCTACCAGAGATGTAGGATGGGGAATGACACAGAGAGAGGTTTTCCCAAAGAGTTCAGAGAATGTGTTGTAAATACAGAAGTATCACTCCCAAATTGTAAGGAGTCCTCCTGTTGTAAACATCAACCTTTACAAATACAAGAGAAGCTGTGGGTAAGACGTCATTCCTGACGGGCAGTTCATGTCAGGCAGCACTCAAGAAACTGTTTGCCCAGCTGTGAGGACAAAACTCCAGTGGGACGTTCAGATGCCTATAGACCAACTGTCCTTGCTCTGGGCTGGTACATAATAAAAAACACTTAGTTAAAGTGATCAGTTGCTTCCTGCTGCGATCCAGGGAAATTTAAGCAGATACTTCTTACAGAGCACTGACAAACCAGCACCCCTTTACTGACCCTCAGCTGACATTCAGGGGTTGCTACCAAGCACAGGTCCTCAAGCTGCTCCACTCTGTCACCATGACATGACCTGACCTCTAATGCCAAGTTACCCTCTCTGAGACAGAGACCTCTGCTGTTGATGGTGAAGGTGCAACAATGTCTAGTCCATCAATTCCTGTTCAGCTGCCTGACTGGATACCTCTGTCTCATTTGCATATTCCCAAGGCAGTTGACTAATGGCCCTGCCCTCCTAAGAGCTGCTTCTGAACATGTTTTCTACTTGTCCATTTGCTTAGCCCTTTTAAACTTTTCTATGAACTAAGTATATCAATAAAGGAAGGATAATTTCTTGTCCTGTGATCTCTAGAAATATGCTTTTCATTAGCATGGACAGTTTTATATTTTAAAATTTTTATTGAGAAAGTTAGTAAGTTTTATTGTTTAAATGGTGCACACCATTTACTACACCTCTTGGAAAACCTGGGGTAAATAAGTCAGTTTAGAAACCCTTATTTTAAAACCAGCTTTTCCTAGAAACGAATATTCATCTGGCATTTTTGCTATTTCATATAACAGGAATTATGAACCAAATTATAAACCTTTTTTTTTTTTTAGATTTTATTGTCTCATTGATTTATCTCAATATTGTGGACTGAATTGCCTTTTCTTATTTAGATCCTTATAGGATAAGCATACTGATATGTTTACTATTATATATGACATATTCCAAGGTCACTGCTAAAGAAATTAAACTGTGTAGTGAACTTGCACTGTTGCTATAGATTCTATAGAGTAACTTATCTACAGATACATTTCTCTATCAATTCAGTTTTCTCAGTTTCCTTGTGTCACCCGCAACCATGTCTTACTATTTGTACCAGGGTTTATCACCATTCCATCACTGCTCTGTAACACTTTTTATACTGGAATTCTCTCTCATCCACAGCAATGTCAAATATGCTCTTTCTAAAACACTTAATGCAATCAAAGGAGGTTTAAATCTTTCTTCTGAATATTAGTTTTTTGAATTATTCTTGTTCTGACACCTCAGTGATTTTTTTTCAGACTTCACTCATATTTGTTTCTTTGTGCTTTTATTCAATTGAAACTGCCCCTATTCTTTACAACAAAAATATTAGTATGTTGACAATTATTAACAGATGTCCCTAACCAGGATCTGCATGTTCCAGAGCAGCCCAAGTATCCCCATTTTTCGAGATATATAATCTCCAGAATTTGTGTCCTGATATTTTGCCACCATGTTGTATGCAATGAAATCAGTGCCCTCACAATGACACAACCTGTCTGCAACATTTATACCTCTCTTCCTTTCCAACTCTTTGTCTAATATGACAAGTACATGGAACTGAAAGTACCTCAGAGGAAACAACCTCTGAAGCCTAAAACATAATCTTCCTTTTAGTAATCTAAATTTAGCTTCCTGAAATTCTCTCCTACATCACTTTAGATATTTGTAACAAATCCCTTTAAAAATACTAATTAAGTTTTTAAAACTATATAAACACACAGAAGATTCAAAGAATGTGTGACTGTGACAAAAAATTTTAACTGTATATTTTAATAGATGAAAAATACATGAAAGATTTTATTAATATTACATAAACTTTAAAAGGATTTCATCCTTCCATTAAAACTTCTACTAGTAAACATTCATTATAAATCCCTTTGCTATCAAGTATTCACAGGAGTATTCCTAAATAAATCACTAGCAAATACTGCAATATTAATATCTAAAAACCCTTAAACCACGAAGATCAAAGTATCAACAAAAAAACTTAACATTAAAACATTTCAACAGTTTTCAAGCAGAGTGATCCCAGATGTGAAGACTGGTAAAAGAATTCAATAAGTCATTTCAGATAAGGATGGAGCTGCTTGGGCCGAGCTTTTCTTGACAGCCCAATCCTGATGGGGCCCTTGCATGTTTTAAGAGGCTGTACTCTTATAACATCACGAGACAGAAAGCATCCTATATTTAAGAGAAAGAATGAAAAGTGAGAGCAACACCAGAATTCCATATGATATACACAAAAATTACATACTGACAAGATAAGTAAATTAGACCAATATTAATTAATCAGTCCCTTACTACATCTTATCCCACCTTCATTCTGTTCAGCTCTAGAGCATCTAACAGATTCTTTTGGACCAAAAAGGAAACGCTAACAGCTGGGTGATGTGCAGATTCCTTCTGATTAGAAGGATCCTCAACCCAACATTACATAACTCTCCTAAGAGACCGGCAGAGGCATATAATTTGATACAAGTTAACATTCCAGGGCAGAGGGGACATGCTGAGGGGAATATGTTTTATTACTCACCACTAGTTTGAGGGGTTTAGGTGTAAAAATCAAAATTACAGAGCCAGGCACCATTCTACCAGTGACAATAATCATGACATCTTGTCTTGTGCCACTCCTTTTACAGAAAGCAAGACAGGAGAATATCTGTTTTCTGTTCCATGTTCTTTTAGGTAAGGTACCTAGTAATCTGGAAATAGGATCTAGTAATCTAGTAAGGATCTACTAATCTGGAGCATAATTCAGTCATCCTTTAGAAGCTGTTCTCTTTTGCATAAAATAATATATTCACTGGGGCAGAAGACCATGGCCTTGTTAACTAGAGATTAGGACAATGACTCATCTGGGAGAAGAAGATGTCAAATTTCTCAAGATCTGTTCTAGTTCTATTTTGCGTTGTTCTATAAAATGATGAAGCACTGAGCAATTAGCTAGGACATCAAATAGTGAGCTCATCAGAACCTTAAGTATTTGGCTGGTATCCTACTAAAGGCAGAGAAAAAATTCTCTAAGCCTTTACAAGAATTTCAAATGATGGGATGAGGAAAAAAAAAGCCCCATTCTTAAGTCAATAATGAGACAGTAGTGCTGCCATGTCTTTTCTAAGATTCATAAGAGCCAGCTGGAAGAGGAACAGCATGCATACTAAAAGTCAGTCAAGTGTTATGGGTTTATATGCAGCCAGTAAAACATGGTTGTTAGTCCTGCTAAATTGTAAAACTGCTGAAGTTCAACACTTCTTGTCCCACCTAGGCATCTCCTTTCCAAAGCACTCACAGTTTCTGTGACAACATGTGGTGGTTCAGAATCCTACTGAAAAATAGAGGGAGACAGTCACACATCAGCAAAACCTCTGATGTTAACTTCTATCAATACAGTAAATGCAGTATTACCACTGACAAAACCAGATCCAGTCCTTGTTTCAGAATAACCTCTGAGACAACGTTCAGTGTAAATGGAACTATCTCTGCCAATGCACCTCCTCAAGGAAAGACAATACTTAACAGTTCCCTGAAAATGATGATGAGGAGAACATTCAATTTTTTCAGCTTCTTCTACTGGAAGCTTATTAGGTTTCTGTTGATTCTGACAAAGATCTTGAAATAAGTTATAAAATGCCTTAGAAATATGCCATGGCCCTAAAAACCTGCACAACTTCAGCAGTCATGGAAGAAAAAAGAAGTCACTCATTGCTAAGGCCTCTTCCTGAATGTTTCTGGAGAAGCTCAGAGGGGAACTTAGAGGACATTAGAAAGTCATATAAAGGAAATATTCATAACAGCAATGGAGAAAACGTCTAATTTCCTTTGTCCATGGCTCTGTAGCCCAAAACAACAGGGAAAGAAGAAATGGTAGATGATCCAAATTTAGTTGCAGGAGCAACAATGTTCCACCTCGAAAGCTTCGATGCCATCTGAACAAAACTTCCAAGAAGATGTTAATATCAACCACCTTGTGCTGCTATGCACAGTACAGCCTTCTGGAGTCTGAATTTTCCCTAAGCAATAACAATACCTACCTCATAAGTCAGAAACTAGAATTGATCTGTCACAAAATAAAAAAATCTTAGAGAACAGGAACAAAGAGAAAAAAGTAGAGAAGAATTTGCTGCAATATTTTTCATTTGATACATGAAATATTATCACAAGATGACATAACTTCAATAAATTATAGGTGAAAAGAACAACAAAAGTCATCTGTAACTTTGAGATTTTCAGTCTCATTCATTCACAGAATGGTCTGAATGAAGGAAACAACTTTCTGAATCCTGAAAACAGTGTGCATCAGTTTTAAAAAGTGCAATGGGGAATAAAAGTGAAAATAATGGTAAATTATTTCACTAAGTGAAACAGAAGTAGCATGTTTTTTGAAATCCTAATAGGTCACTTGACAATATCCTTCTGAATTTCCTTCCACAATGTATATAAAACTGCAAATCTTTAAAAAAAAATCAAAACATCTTCTTCTTGTAGTATGTACTGGCTATATTGCAGTGATTGGAGGCCCAAAGATGTTTGTTCCAAATGGCTCCAAAACAAGCAACAAAGGAAACCCCACATTGTTAGAGTTCTTTTCCAATCTTTGTCCTTATCCAAAGGACAAAAATTCTCATCAGCATGACTTGTTCTGTGAACCAAACCAAAGACAGGACACTTCTCCAGTAACCTACAATTAAACCAAATGTGATTTCTATAGACGAAAAAAAATAAAAAGGGAAGAAAACAAATACAAATGTTTGAGAAATAAGACTATTAGTACTGGTATTTGTGGTATAAATTACAGAATAATATTACTCTTACCTCCTTCTTTCTGTAAATTATGGCTTTGTTCCTTAAAAAGTGTGCAGTATAAAAAAGCAGGGTTCCATGCATATGGATTTTTATAAGCTGCACCTAAATAATCTTAAAACAGAAACATAAATGCAACATGTAAGATTTTATTTGACTTCTGTTAACAAAAAACTAGGTTTATTTCATCTAGTTATTAATTTGTGATTTTTGTTGATGTGATGAAAACATACTACAGGAAATATTAAGAAAGCTACAAAGTCTCACTCTCAGAGGCTTGACAAAAGCTAATTCTACACCTCATGAAGTTTTCCTTTGCAGAGATGCAACAATGAGGTTTTTAATTCTCTGATGACGTATCATTTGCTCCACTTGGATCTCCTTAGGTTTAGGCAGAAAAGTGATCACTTACTGAGCCATTTACCCAGTATCTGTTAGGTTTCCATCCTCTGGAGCAAAGCACTCAGGTGTAACTTGTAGTAAATTGTACTGTTAAAACTCTACTGAATAGAATTCCCTCTGGGGCTTTTCTGTGACACTTCTCCAGTTGCTTCCCAAACACTAATGACCTTCATAAAAACCCTGCAATCTTCAGTTTAAGTGCTTAAATTTAGTGCTTAATCCCTGAGAAACTGATTTCAGATGAAAATTTTGAGATGGCTGCATTTTCATCAGATTATTTATCAAATATGACCAAAGCATATCCCTTCCTGATTTTATTTGCAACTGAGAGAACACATCACTTCTGCAAACTGAATTTCAGATACAAAATCTGATAAATATGCTGTTTGAAAAGTGCCTGGATAATTTACTTGTCACATAGAAGCTGTTTGTAAAAGAAGGTACAGCATTCAACTGGTTTTCTTCTTGCTGTTCTTCCTTTACTCAGTAAATACCTCCTGATTCTGCCACTAGTGGGTTAGGAGTCTTAGAGTTTACAAAGCAGATTTCTGACATACTGTTTGAAGTGGGGACTGTGCTTCTTTAAGGAAAAATAAAAGAACTAAAAATGGCAGCATCTGAACTTTGAACAAACATAACTAGTTACATATTCAAGTTATACAGTTATATACTTATACTCAGGGTCAGGTTTTATTAGGTTCTGAGCAACCTGATCTAGTTGCAGATGCCCCTGCTCATTGCAAGGGATTGGACTTGATGACCTGTAAAGTCCCTTCCAACCCAAACTATTCCATGACTCCTTCTTGATTCCTTGACATCAGTTGTAGGAAAACAGCTGTCTCCCTTGTAAACACTGTATCACATTTAAACTGAGACATTTGTCTCTGTGAATGTGCATCTCATTGAGCTTCGAAATCTTTTAGGGTTTTTAAGTCTGATTATGGTGAAGTCAAAGACAAAACTAATAATCTGTAACAGAATGTGCATTAACACAGGTTTGAGGAAACCTGAAACTGACTGAGTGAATTCTGAGCTACGTCTGCTACAGCACAGTGTGCAGGTAGTGGTAGGACTGTGGGTTTTTTGCATTTGGCTACTCATGGGCAAGTCTGACAAACCTTGTACAGTTCCGTGAAAACTCAGTTGTTGCTATGGAATTAGCTGACTTGAAAAACACAACTTTAAAGCAAATCAAATATTGCCTAAAATTTAAATTATCTTATTAACATAATAGCCAATAATCCCATGTGCTTACCTTCTGCAACAGGTGAATGCTGCAATTCTTCACTTGACAGTCTTGAAACACAATATTCCTTAGCTACTTCTAAGTCTTTATTTTCATTTAATATCTTTTCATTTAACAAACTTCCATCACTGTCTGTTGTGTTTTGCCTCTCTATGGTACCACAGATTGGAGAAGAAATACATATTTTCTTTTGAGAAGCACTTGTCACATTTTCATCTATCCCCTTAGAATTATTTAATTCCCAATAATTTTCGAATGAGTTTGTTTCCAAACTAGATAAATTGTTTTCATTTCCCTTACTAATTTCATGAAACATACGTAGCTCTTCTAACACTGAATCAAATTTGGTCTTCAGTTCAAATTCATGTGTGATTTTATTTTCTAAAGGTAAATACTTATCTTTTACATCTTCAAGACATCCATTGTTCATTATGGATAAATGCATTTTTAATTCCTCTTCTGCAGCAATGAATCTTTGAGATTCATCTTCTGAATGTGACATAATCAAGTCATTCATTACAGTCTCACATTGACTTTCATTAGTTACATGCATTTGTTCATCATTTCTTTCTTCCTGTTCTTTTACATATTCAAGATGCTGTTTCAAAGTTGCCAGCTCTAAACTGCCTCTCTCATGTGTCCGCTCACGCCCTTGTAAAGAAAACTGTGCTGTTTCCTTGGCCTGTAATTGCAAGTTTGTATCTGTCATCGCAGGACTTCCCCTGGATGGATACTGTACCACTGCATTAGTTGTTTCACTTTCATTTAGTTTGTCTGCACTTGAGGAACTCCTGCAGTGTCCATCATCACTTACTCTTCTATTGACAAAATTGCTGCTATCCAATGGCAAAGTGACAGACTGACAAACATGGGAGGAACTGGGAAAAAAATTTTCGGAATTTAAATAAGTAATTTGGTCTTCCATTTTTTCTTTTTTATTTGTTAAATGTGGGCTATAAGTACCTAATTCTTCATAATATTCATATTTGTTTGTTTGTCTGTCCAGTGACAGGAGAGGATTATATTTTTCTGTAGTTGCTTTTGACTGTTCAGTTAGAATTAAGACATTATTTGATTTAACAGGCAAACACGGAACCTCTTTTGGACCAATGACTGCACTTTCTTCACACAATTTTTTTTTGATAGAACTGTTTTGGTTTGCAACTCGTATCTGGTCAAAGTCTTCAGAATCAGTAGTAAGGGGAATTTTTTCATATGTGTCAAAAATAGAAGAAGATATTTCAGAAAAAAAATTATGAGAATTTATTTCCAACTCTTTTGAATTGTGTTCTTCTCCATCAGCATTTATACAACTAAAAGTGCCCAAATATTTTTTCATGGTATATGTGACTTCATTAGTGACTTCTTTAGCAGAAGTTATGAAATTTCTATGTTCAGTTGTTTTGTGTTCCTTATTTTCACATATAGCAAAGGGGAAAGTTTTAAATCTTCCTACATTAAAGGAATTATTAAACATTGTGCTTGGTTTCTTCATCTTCTGCTTTACAGTAGTTATCAATGTTTCCTGATTTGTGCATTTACTATTTACCTTTTCAAATTTCAATTGTGAATGGGCAGGAAAGT
Source organism: Neopelma chrysocephalum (assembly GCF_003984885.1). Classification (NCBI taxonomy): domain Eukaryota; kingdom Metazoa; phylum Chordata; class Aves; order Passeriformes; family Pipridae; genus Neopelma; species Neopelma chrysocephalum. The sequence continues at coordinate 2,490,806 of NW_020897742.1, read as the reverse complement.
AACTCTGAAATCTAAGATTGGCTCCTACTATATACTGTATTTTTGTGATATTGCAGAAATATGTCTTGTCTAGTGAAGAACAATTAAGAGTACCCTGCAGCAAGATTAGGCACCTAGCAACTGAAATTTGTTTTTTCATACTGTTTTTGTGACTGATTGACCTCAAATAGGTGCCAAACCCTTCATTCTCTCTGGATAAGAGCTGGTGCTTCCTGACATGTCTTCTGTTACATAATCTGCCTTTTTGGTTATGAAAGATGACTCCTCTTTGTAGGCAAGTGTGCTTCTCTTCACCTAAAGGTCTAGAAAAGCATCTCCTCTGGCATTTATTGTGTAATTTAAAATCAATGCTTTCCACAAATTTAGAACTTACAAAGCCTGGATAAGTACAATTTTCTTTAAGAAATTCCATGGTTTGCCTCCAAGTATCATCTGTGCATGAGTTTAACTGATTTTGCTTTCTGTCACATAAAGGCTGTTTCTCCACCTGCATAGACCTTCCCTCAACTGGCAATAAAGTATTTGTACTACTGAAAAAGGAAGCAAGAATTGTCTTTAGTAGCTCCTCCTTCAGATGCTTTGAAGTGACAGCCAGCAAGCAAATGAATATTTTATCATTGTGGTTCCTATTTATGGTGCCCTTTACTAACCCTTGACCCTCACACCGCATGTTTAATGTGTCACGACACTGAAGCCAAGGTGTAACACTGTCATCCTGACACGTGGGCCTATCTTCCTGTGAAGATTCAGTCCATGTCCTGACCCACTCAAAAAACATTTGAAACGAAAACTTTATTTTGAACATTTCCTTCCCCCTAAATATATTGCAACTCACTGTCTTATCTGGAAAATTCTGCACAATAATGCGAGGACAATTTCTTTCAGATATAATACTTTTTGTTACATATCTTTGGCAATCAAGTATTTCCTTTGCGGAGAGTTTTGATTCTGCTTCATACAAACTAATGTCACTGTTGGAATTATGCACAACACAGTACAGTTCTAACTTATTTTTCTCTAATTCTTCTGTTATTACCGGAATACTTGTCTGTATATGAAATGTTCCTGCATTCTCATTACTGCTCTTCCTCTGCATTCTCTGCAAAAGATCATTACAGCTGACACATTTCTCATTCTGAACATTTTTAGCACTAATGTAAATGAGAATCTTTGACTTCTGGTCATCATCACCTTCTGAATTCTCCAGCATTTTATCTTTGAAGTCATTTTCATCAAACATTTTATTACATCCAATGTCAGTGCTGTCACCTCTGAAATAAATTGCAGATACTTCTCCTTCTGCCAAAGCACTGTGCTCCTGTTTGTTAGTTGGTGGGTTCTTCTTTTCTTTAAATTCAGAATCAACAGTTGAAATTCTGACACTGCTTTTATAATTTTGCAATTTTTGTTTCCCTATCTCAGATATTTTTTGCACACCATGTATCTGTTTAGATTGCATCAAAGATGGTTGGCCTTCAAAATTCTTCCAGTCTGTCTCCCTGAAGTTAGTTGATGACATTTTACTATTTATTTTATTTGAAATTCTAGGAAGTGGAAAATTAGGGATTTTCAGTGGTTGTATACTTTTAAAAGGTTTCAATGTTGGAATTATATACAATGAACTATTTTTTTCTTTATTATCTCCTTCTGTAGTATTTTCTTTATTGCTACTGGAATAATTTTTATCTTCTGCAGAACATGCATTTTTCAGAAAGTTATTTTTCTTATTTTTTGTGTGTGAAAACACGGAACTGGTACCACACAAAAACGGAATTTGCAAAAGCTGGTATTGTTGCCACTTTTTATCAGAGACAGACTTCTGCCTCAACAATTCCATCTGAAAGGAGTATCTGTTTGAGGATGCAACTGAAGAATTTTTTTTGAGCCCATTATCCCCATTTCTTTCATTATTGTGTTCTGTAGTGTTGTTCTGCTGCACTTGAGGTGGGTTTAATACCTGTAGATTTTGACATGTGTCAGCAGCACTGGACACACCGAGCAGCTCTGTTTCAAGATGCTGTCCATGTACATTCAATGAAATATCATCTTCTGTAGTATTTTGATCTCCATTTTCAGGACTCCACTGTTTGGTGGACAGTTCGTTTTCTGATACTCTACACACTAATCCTTCATTACTACAATTTTTAGAACAGAAAAACTCTCTCATACTATTTTTTTTTTCTGTGTCACAACTTCTCTTTTCTAACTCCCAGTGGTTTTGTCTTTCTGATAAGTACAGGGGTTCACGTAGTGATGTTTGGTACCTGTTCCCGCATTGTATGCTTCGTTCTACCTTTTGCTGCTCCTCTTTCTCTCTGTTTTTTTGATCACTTTCTATTTTAATTCGCTTTGAATAAAGGTACCACCCAGTTTCATCTGATGATGCAGCTAAAAATCTTTTGGAACATGTACTTTCCATGCTCACAAAAATAAGTTCTGATTTTGCTGAGACAGTCCTGAAAGTTTAAGAAAAATTAAAGTTTTAGGTGTAAATGACTTCTTAATGATCTGCAAATTGTATACAAAACAAGATCATCAATTCTATCATCTACACATTATCACATGGATATTTGCTCTTTATACATTACACAGCTGAGATAAAGGCAGGATCACGGAACAACATTTAAAGCCAAGATCTAGAATTTAAGATAGAAGTTGTTCACCAAAGTTGCAGATGTTTTCAAAAAGAGAGTGGGTGATAATTTTGATGTGTCAACAAGTTAAGGAGATTAATTGCATTTTTGATGCATTTGTTACACAGTATTTTTGCTAAAAAGAATGAATAGTAGGAACAAATATCAAGAAAATAATGCCCACTGATGAACTCCTCTGAATCTGGGTGTGGATTCTTTTAAAATTGTTAAAATTTTAATTTTTAAAAGAAATCACCAGTCTTGTCTTCACTATGTGGAACTGCAGGAAAGTTTATCAAAAGCCCTCAGGTATGCCAAAACACCATACCAGGTTTTATCTTCATATACAAAGAGACTGTGGTGTTGGAGGTACAAGTCTAGGTTGTTAAGTGCACTGTTTTGGTGCTGGTGATGTTTGAGTGCATGTTTCTCCAAGCTAACTGCACTCGGCAGCTTCGTTTAAGAAGTGATCTGCCTAGTATGAAGAACAGAATGTGAATAAAATTAAATTCTATATACTGATAGAATTTATCATTGTAACAGCCTGGTGCCTCTGAACAAGCCAGTCACCGTCTTGAGAGCCAACAGAAATGTGTTCAAAACCTTTCATGAAATATGCAGTTAAGAGAATTAATTTTCTTAACCAGGACTGCATGATTCAACAATCAGGTACTACTCCTAATTTGAGAGGTTTACTTCTTTAATGGTGCAGAAAAAATTCATTTTGTCAAGGAACACTCCTTTTATTGCGGGCTATACCTGTGAAATGCAGGGAGGGGATGAATCCTCACGCTCGTGGCTTTTCCGCGTCCCTCAAGGCTGCTCTGTCCCTCCCTGTGAAGGGGTTCCCCTCTGTCCTGTCCCTGGGGTGGTGGTGGTTTCCCGTTTGGCTGCCTCTAGGCGTGTATAACCTCTTTTTCTCTAAAGTCTCCCACAGCGATTGTATCTCTCCTCTGCCACTCCGAGAGCCCAGATCCCGCCCTGTGGCTCTTCCCAGCGGAGCACCCCTCAGGCCAGAGGGGATCCCCCGCAGCCAACCCGCCCCCCCACTCCTCCTGCCGGGGGTTGTCTCCTCCCGGTGCTCGGGCTTCCCAGTGTCCCCCCTCCCCGTGAGCACGGACGCGGGGCCGCTTCAGCTGGAAAGCGGGAACAGCGAAGCCGGGTCGTCCCGCCGCCCTCACGGGGCTCCCGCCGCTCCCGCCGCCCTCAGGGGGCTCCCGGCGGGAAGGGGCGCTGAGGCGGGAAAATCCCCTCCCCTCGCCGCGGCCGCAGCACCTCGCCGTGAAGGTGTGGCACTGTCCCGGTGCCCGTGTCCCTTCTCCGGAAAAAAAAGAGCCTCGGTGGCTTCTCCTCACCCCCCGAGCGAGAGTGACCAGTCCGGATTTAGGTGCCAAGGGGCTGCAGTTTGGTTGGAAAATCCTTTATTTGTTTCCTAAGCAAAGCGGGTCACAGGATAGAGCCCAAACATCCTATTGCCGATTATTTCCACTAGACTAGCGGGTTGTGGTTTTTTATCAAATTCCCTAATTCCAAAGGTATGAGATCCCACATGTGGAAAAGGTTGTGTCTGTTTTGCTTTTACATCCCCCCTGCTCTAACACGCTGCTTTAGCACACGTTGCTTCCTTCATCTTTCTTTTCACAGTAGCAAGTGCTGATCCAGCCAAGAACTTTATTCCCAAAATGACTGGTATCCATACAGCTCCACGCCTTTGAAATAGACATTTCCTCTCCAACTGCTGAAATGCCCAACAGGTTTCAAAGTTTGCTCTAAACCAGTAGGTCATTGTAATATTGTTATGGATGGGCTATAAAAATAGAAACATCCTGAGGGCCTGTTGTTGCAAATATGGGGGTTTTTTAAGGTTTGTCATCCATACTATAGGGAACAAATCCACTGAAGCCCAACATCCATTGTTCCCAGTAGTGAACACTACACACAGGAATTGTATATAACTGAGCCTTAAATTAGCTTTCTCTTCAATATTTCTGCTTTTATAAGCAAAGCTGGCTAAATAACTACTTCTAATACTTTAAAAATACTATTAATTGAATCAATCTTTAGTTAACAAGATGCAGTTCCTATTTATTTTTAAGCAATCAGTAAAAAGTGAAATCAATGAGATTACATCCAATTCTTAAAATATTTAAAATACCATATGGAATGAAGGTCATCATATAAGCTAGAAATAGGATTTTAAGGCTTGTAAGAGAGATTCACCACGGCACTTATGTTTGCTACCCCTCTGTGCTGGAATAGTATCTAGGAAGTAATTCTGAAGCAAAGTATCATATTTTTTTGAAGTGCAAATGCTGTAGGCTTCACCATTGTTTCTAACATATTCTGAACTGAATATTCCCCCCTCACCTGCCCTCACACAGTCCCTTAATATGCTTGGTGGGTTGCAAATAAATAGGAGTCAGTTTAAAATTGCTCAAGCATTTGAACAGTTAAACCAACGAGAATTACATGAAAAATAAAGAAAACTGCCTTTACTTGCATCTACACAACTATAAATGAAGACTGTTTGTTAAACCCTATCCAGCTGTTCCACATCCATGGTGTACTTTGCTTTATGTAACTTAGGTATCCAGCATAAACTGACAGAATTCCACTGGAGCATATCCTGCATGCTCTGCACTTTCCAATTTGCAACTCATGAAAAACATTTATTCATACCACTTGTTTACTGATAGTACAAATTGAATATAGCATATTTTTGGTAATGGAGTAGAGAAACCACATACTTGCTTTCCCCACTCTTCGGTTCAATAATATTTTAATAGGATGTAAAAGCCATGCTTTCATTGTAGAATTTTGCTAATTTCAAACTTACTTTCTGTGAATTGGTTGCATCTCCATCACAGCTATCAGGTATGTAACTATTATTATACTATGTTTTCAAGTTGATGAAGTGGGTTGTAGAGCAGTTTCTTGACAAATTCATCAAAGAAGTTTTGGGTACTGATGCAGCAACGAATTCTCATTCTCTTTCTTTTTTTTTTTCATTTTGTTGAAAACTAGAAAAGAAATCATTGCAAAATATTTAAAAAGAAAGGTCAGGAATAAATTTTGTTAAATTAAGTTAAACATCAGCAAAGACAGCACCAAAACCAATTATACTACTCAATATGATCAGTAAGACACTAAAATCTGACAATCTTGATTTGTCAAGTGAAACACTGCTATTTGGCTCAGGTCCTTTGTCTCAATTTAGCTGTGCCAGCTTAATGACTGTAGCCTTGTCCTTAGAATTCATTGCAAGAAAACTGCCTTTTCAGAATGTGAAATTTCAAGGCTGAAGGAATGTTGTAATCCATCATGTTTGTATCATGCACTGTAATGTTAAAATTTCTGCTCTGAAGGTAGCTCACCTTGTAACATTGATTCATCAAAGGTCATAATTAATATTCCAAAGAGAATTTACTGCTTTATTAGGAAAAGGTTCATTTTGATACTAGTCTTATGAACAGGATATTGGTCATTAACCTTATGAAACTGTATTTTTCCAATTACCTTTTTGGTCATCTTACTAACACATGTCACAAAACCACTATCATTAAAAGTATTCATGTGTGTGAAAATACTTTCAATGCTTCTTATCACAACTGCTTCATCTGCAGCCCTAATGTACATACTTCCTATGTAACCATGTAATTTTGAAACAGCTTAAATAAAAACTTCAATCCTTCCCTTTGTTCCAGAGTATTCCATATTGTCCCCAATAACTAATACTGATAAGCTTATTTATTGATAATAAACATTTTATTTGGTATAACAAAAATAGAATTTCAACTTTAGCCAATGTACTTTAAATCAAAAGGAAGCTAATGTTTCTCTGTATGCGTTGCATGTGTTAATTCCATATTCCCAGCAGAGTATTCATACTGATTTACAAATTAAATACATCATGCAGAATGTACTCTGTGTTATGACCAACTTCTATGTGTATGCAAGAAAGAGTCTTGCAGTGATTCAGTGATATGTTAGTCCTTCAAAGCTGGGCCTGGAATAAAACAGTCCTGAAAATCATAGACTCTCTGAAAAGCTATTTAGTACAAGTTTACTAATGGCTCAATAGCATTTCTTGAGATGCCATTATTTTAATATTTTCTCCCATTTTTCTTTTTGTTTCTGCCTTTATAAACTCTTTTACAACCAACACAAAGTAGGTCTCATAGAAGAAAGAAGCTTTTCCATAAATAATTTTTTTCTCTTGTAGCCTCATAGAGAGCTAAATTGAAAGAAAAATACTGCTGTAAAACGAAGTGGTTTTAAAATTTATTGCCGCATCTCAAAAGGTCTTTCTACAGTTCTTCACATGTGGTTCTCCTTTTTACTACTCTAAATGAGTCAATATCATCAGCAAACTTGGCCACCTTGCTATGCATTCCCCTTTCCAGATCATTTTTGGATGTGTCAAATTCCTTTCAGGACCAGAACTGGGAAATATAACTAAAATTACTGTTCCAAGAAGCTTAATAGAACCAAAATGTTGTACTTATAATGCAAAGTGTGTGAAGATTCACTGGGAGAGATCCAGAAGGCATTGTGTCTAAAGCTGAGAGTAACAGGGAAGTACAAGACAAAGCCCCCTCTTTACCTTTTGGGAAGGGACCCATACCATCTTTTCCCTGCATTGGTCTATCACTGCTGCCTGACTACCACAATGACCAGCTCTGATTTCCATTGGTAATAGACTCTTCTGTTGCTTTCAGAAGGAATTCTTTTACATCTTGAGGGACATGAAAAGAACAGGCTTAAGAGGCATTTAAGAACTTAAGACAGTCCTATTTAACTGTGGACTGAATCATACTGCTCCATGACCCCTTTATTTTGTCCACTGCAATGAAGTGACTGCTTGACTGCCTTGTCCTACGCATTTGACAGCTGTCACTTTGAATAAAAACTGCTGTTTATTGGACTTGATATTTTGGACACATTCTCTTCCTATCACCTGATACACTGCTTGATCATACTGCTCCATTGCTGTCACCGTATCATTCTCTGCATATTGTGTCCCTGTACAACCTCAAAGATGTTCTCATTTTCCAGCTGAAATACCTTGTTTGCAGCTTAATTCCAAAACAAAAGCAGCTAAAAAGGCCACTTGTATACAGAGCACCAAAAACAGAGATACAAAGAATCTGCATCAAATTTTATCTGTTACTATCCATCTTCTTCATAAAGGGCAGTGAAAATAGTTCTGCCTGCCAGACAGTTCAAAACCTCTTTGTTGAAAATCTGCAGTGCTGCTGAATTCAGGTCACACAAATCCAAAGGCACTCAGATGCAGTGTTCTTCTTTTCATTCTAGCAGGGCAATTAACTCAGTCCATATGATCCCTAATCCTGTTTTACTTTTAATCCAGATACTGCATAGAACATACAGGTTTCTTCATAGAGCCACAGAAAAAAAATTTAGTTTGGAAGGGACCTCTGGAGATCATCTGAACCTCTCTGCTTAGAGCAGAGCCAGCTTTCAAGTTACATCTAACTTCGGTCCTTGATCAGGCTGCTTGGGGCTTTTCTAGTCAACCTCTGAATATCTCTAAGGTTAGAGATTCCCCAGTGCCTCTTGAGTGCTTGCTACAAAAAGCTAGTTATAGCACTAAATTTTAAGCAATCCATCTTCCCTTTTCCACTGTTGCTGTCTTCTTTTAGTTTCTATACTGATCACATAAGGCCTAACTAAACCATGTGTAATTAATCAGTAACACATATAGAGCTTCACTTAGTCTTATAGAGTTATATATTTCAGATTAAAAGTTATTTTAGAATAAAAGATTACATTTAAAAAACAATTTTTCTTCTTTAAGCACATCATGAAGACACAAAATATCTGCACTTCCTATTTTCCTCTTGAGTACTGTTTACAGTGGGGACCCCTGGTGGCCTAGGGGTTAGCATGCAGGAGTCTCACTGCTGCAACCCAGGTTCGAATCCCAGTCCCCTGGGCAGATGGAGCTCGTTAGCCCTGTAAGGCCATCCATCTATGAGAAGGTCACTCTAAACAAACCTACATCCTGAGGACCTCACTGCCATTGTCCAAGCTTGCTTGGCCCCGGCAGATGAACCTTAGGATTAAAGGGTGGGCTCAGTTCAGCGCATGCTGTGTCTCACCTAAAAAATCCATTGCGCAGGCTGGAAAGGTAAAAGACCTTTCCCAAAATCTTCATTCGCGAAGACTGGCCATTATTATGACTGTTTACAGCTAAGAAGTTGTTTCAGAGCCAAACAGTAAAGCAAAGTATTAGCCATATCTGCTTATCAGTAGTTTTTTATGTCCTTGGAAATAAGGCTGGTTAACAACAAACACAGCACCCCTTCTGCCACTGCTAACGAGGTGTATTGTGGAAGGTGCAGGGCTTACATGCTCAAGCAGCTTTTCAGACAAGTGGAGGCATTTAAGAGGTGATAAAGTATTGCAGAAACTCACAGAAGTACAGTTTATGTTGGAAAGTCTGCATTGTAAAACCTAAGTGTGAGCTGCACCCACAGAACATTCCTCCAAAGCATATAATCACAGTGCAAAATATCTGTAGGACAACTGAGGAATTCCACAAGGTAATTTTCTCTATATCCACTGCATCTCATTCCTGTATGAGAAAGGGACAACTAACACAGATACTCTACTGTCTTAAAGCAATAAGAGGGGTGTAGGTTAATGATTTGGGTCCCTGAACTTTCACACAGAGCTATTTGAAAAAAGTGCATGATGCATCATTTCATGATACTTTGGGGATGTATCAGAAACAGGAAAATAATAAGCTCTTCTAGTTTTCTTATCAGGGGAATTCTGAAGTCTTGTTCAGCCACTTCACATCTAGCTTCTTAAAATTATCCAGATTATAATGCCTGTTCCATTGGCAAGAGCAGATGAAAATTGTGTGCAAGATGAAAGTGCGTTTTGAAGCAGAATATAAAAAACTCAAGTGCACTTCTGAGTAGTGTGTATTTAGTTTACCTTTGAGCATCAAACTTCATATGAAAACAAATTGATGAGCTTGACAAAGCCTTTATTTGTTCTCTTTTTATTTCTGAAAAACCTGTGCTGAGAACGATGCTGTTTGACATACTCATAAATTATTTACTATGTAAGAAAGATCACAGTTATTGGAAGTACTCAGTGCTGATTGGTTGCAAAGAATCTCAGAATAATTCTTCAATACTAAATGACTGCATAATACTACTATAGATCAATTTCATTATTGATAAACTAGAGTTAATATGTAAGAAAATATAACCCTATCTGTACAAGTACATTTAGTATATATTTACTAGCTACTACTACTCTGTAAAAAATATGGTGGAATCTACAGAAAATCTCTGAAAACAGTAATTCAACATCCACAAGCAGTGAAAAAAATGAGAAAAAGTAATAAATTATTGCGAAAATTTTATTTCTGTAATCCACAGTATGTCCAAACCTTTAACAGTGAGTGGCATTCAGTCATCCCACCGGAAAAAACCCCTAAATTAATAGGATTGGAAAATCTAGAAAAAGCAACAATGATGATCAATGTAAAAGAACTTCCAGATGAAAAAAATAAATATACTGGTACTTCTGACTGAAGAAAGATCACTAACGATGAACAAGATATGAGTCTATAAAGTCTTTGGTAGTATAAAACTGGAAGCAAGAAAAGGAGTATTCATAGCAGCTGAAGGGTGGTCATATTGGATCTTACCCAGGTCAGTCCAGCCCAGCACCCTGACAGCAACAAAAAACTCAGGCACGTGTAGAGAGGGTCAGATTGGGATAAAGCATGTGCATGTCCTAAGAAATTTCAGTCTGCAACCATTTCTAGTTTGGTCACTGTCTAATAGTGACTAAACAGTCAGAATTTCCATAGATTTATTTTCTATACTCAGTAGAGATGTAGAGACAGAAATAGAGAGTTGAGGTTATTCCGCCTGGAGAAGAGAAGGCTCCATGGTGACCTTGTTCTGGCATTTCAGTGCATGAAGGAAGCCTACAAGAGATCTGGAGAGGGACTTTTCACAAAGGCAAATAGTGATAGGACAAGGGGAATGGCTTTAAACTGAAAGAGGGCACATTTACGTTTTCAAATTCCTCACCTTGAAGGGATGAGGCACTGGAACAGGTTGCCCAGAGAAGTCTATTTCTGCTTCTAGTTCTGGATGCCTATTCCTACAGATTTTAATGGCCAGGTTGGATGGGTCTTTGAGCAACCCGGTCTAGTGGAAGGTGTCCCTGCCCGTGGCAGGTGGGGTGGATCTAGACGATCTTTGGTCCCTTCCAGACCAAACCATTCTATGATTTTATGATTTCTTTCTAGTCTCCCTGTAATTCCACATAAACATTTAGCACTCACATAATGTAGGAGCAAAGAATTGCACAGCTTCTCCTCAATAATTTTAAGAATAATCCCTTTTTATTTACTTGGAACCAGTGCTCTGATTTAGTGCTTCACTGTCTTGTGTTGAAATATACAGTGAACACTCAATCCTTACAGACCCTTGAAGTGCTATTCATGTTTTCAGCCCTTTATCATATCCTGGTCAGGTATCTATTTACAGATTGAAGAAGAGCCTTATTTGGTCGATCCCACTATAGAAGAAATTTCACACTTTTGATCATCCTTGGTGCCCTTCTCTGAGTCTTTTTAAATTCTACCATACCCTCTATAAGATGAGGGATCAGAAGCGCATATTATGGTCAAGCTGCAGGTGCTTCCTATATTTACACAGCAGCATATCAATACTACTAGATTTTGAGTTTATTTATTTCACAATAATTTTTAACTTTTAGCTTGGTTTCTTGGCTGCTGGTGATCACTGACATTTTCTCTGAACCATCTATCATAACTTGAAGAGCTTGGCTCCTCTGCAGTAAGGGTCGCTTCAGAACCCATCATTTTAAATGTTAAGTACAAACTAATTTTTCTCCTCTGCAGTAGTTTACATTACTCCAAATAAAATTTCAAGTGCCAGTTTATTGCAAGGTCATTCTACAGTTCTTCACATTTGGTTCTCATTTTTACTATTCTAAATTAGTCAATATCATCACCAAACTTGCTATGGATTCCCCTTTCCAGATAGTTTTTGGATGTGTCAAATAGGGTATTCCTTGCAGGACAAGAAGTGGGACATATCACTAAAATTATTGTTCCAGGAACTTAGTACAAACAAAATATAGTACTTTTCATATATGATTAAATTGTGGAGCTCATGGTAGCATGTAGCAATAAGGCTCAAAGGCATGAGGGTTTGAAAACTAAGGTAAATTCAAGAGAGATACTTCCATAAAGTATTAAGCACAATGCCTTGACTGCAAACTGAGATTCAAAAAATTGCAAATATTGATTTTCAGAAGCTAGAAAGTACTAAGTGAATTATTTTTTATTTGCATAATTTCTTTTACACCTTCTCTAAACATCAGCTACTGGTCAGTGTTGGAGACAATATACTGTGCCATCTGTATACAGAACAAATGTCAACTGATCCAGTATGGCCGTTTTTACCCTTTTGTTTTTTTTTAATTAGGTACATATTACAGATTGTTATTAATGTTTAAAAAATATGCTGTATTTTTACATATTCAGAAGATACTGTATGCTGAAGTGTGCTACTAATAAAAGGTAACCAAACCTAAATATTAATGAAATAATAAATCACTGGTCTTACAGACTTAATACCCATTATACAGGTTGAATAACCATTCCTCTTTAAATCTCTTAAAGATCTTTATATGAGTTCTTCCTTGCTTTTTTCATTATGCCTCTTTGAAATGTTTTCAAAAATGTGTCTCTCCAGTGATAAAAAAAAGAAATGTTGATCTTTCAGCAGACAGAACAGTGTAATGGTACATTTTATTCGAATGATAGAAAGTTTTGACTTTCAGAGCAATTGACTGGAATTTGAAGAGCACATTTCTCCATGGCAAATGTTTCAGAGGGAGCTTGTAGTACATATTAACATCCCATAAATTCTTCAAAATTAAAATGTCTTATTTGGACTTCAGAAACTGTTTCCTGTAATAGGATTACAATTGAAGAAGCCATATTTCTTCCCAAATTCTCTACTCCCAATTATTCACATATGCAGTCCATGACTAAAGCTCTCCTCCAGACACATTCCTCTGTTCCTATATATTAGCAGTGATAAATATTTTCTGAATTCTTTAGTTTAGTGTGATTGTAGCACATTTGCCAGGCCTAAAGCAAGACTTAAATACTAAGAAATCAAATGTATTGCTTATGCTGTAAGGGACTAGGCACATTTTAATGAATAGATACATTATTTTTCTTTTTTATTCTCCCTCACTATCCTGATCTAATACAGGGTATTAGTCGTGGGCACAAAACCTGGGCATAAAACACGTTCGTTCAGTAAAGTGCATCTTTTCATGCAGTTAACATCGAACCATTAGGAGTATAATATGGTTTATTGTGAATAAATTATCTTCTATATTAAAAATGATGACTAAAAGATGAATGATGCAAATGAGAGTGACAGAGCTGAAACTCACTTAAGAGAGAATCATAAAAGCAGGAATAATGTTGATAGTATTTGAAGAAACTGTAGGTTATAATGATGAAATACTCTAAATGGCTGATAATCAATATTCAAATATTTTTACCTGTGAAAGCACAACTCAAAATAATCTATATTTGTCTGTCAATAACAACACTTCAACCTCTTCTGCAGTATTTGTAAGATGAAATCAAATGAGTCTAAAATGTTTTATCCAAATCAATTTTAAATATAGTGGATGGCATTTTTCTCTTAGCATCTTTTCCAGTTATCTTAGTATGGATGAGATTATCTAATTATAACAACATATATAAAGTACTGTAAATCAAAATGCATATTTTAATTTGTTAGCACGTGAGACTCCAAGTCTCAGAAAAATTAATACCAGGATACCTTAAGGAATGAGAGTGATGATAAAAGTTGTTATATGACCATTAATATGAGCAATCCTCTACCTGTTAAAATCAAATACAAAATAAATAAAAATAAATAAAATATATTTCATTTTTAGGAAGGGAACAGCGTAGAATAGTGGTTATACAACATAAAACCAGTCTATAATTCTTTGGGTTTATTTCTTTAAAGCAACCAGACAACAGGTTATTATATTTTAAAAAAAACCCCACTGCCTTTTTCTTATTGTCTTGAAAAAACAGCAGCTCTCTGTTCATGTATTTTCATGCAGAAAATGCTTTCTGATACATACCATGAAGTCACAGTGTAGCTACAGTGTTAATTTATGCACATCTGTTTACTTATAAAAATCTTCTCCACAGACACAGAAAAACACTGGAAGAAAGGAAAAGTAGTAAAGTAGGCAAACACAGGGAGGAAATGTCCATTCATCGCCACTCAGTTCTGCTCATTCTGTTGAGTGGGCTGGATGGGAGTTTATTTTCCAATGGGAGCATATTTTCCTGTGATCCCAGGGTTTCCTGGCACTGCTGTATATTGCAAGAGCACTGTGTCTGTCTTCAGCAAGCCCCAGGAACCAGGCAGAGTGTACAGGCAGGTAGGCTATTCCTCTCCACTATTTCTCAGCATGTAGTGATTTGATACAGCTGAAGGTCAACACAATAAATGAGACATCCTAGCAACTGGTAAATGGTTTCCACACTGACTGCCTGCTAAAACAACTGCTACACTCTGTTGATTTAATAAGTAGTTTGCTTTTAAATTCAGCAATTATTCTTTCTAATCTATTTTAATCTATTCTAGTTTGAAAGAGATACGGAATTTCAGTAACACTTACGGTGTGAATAGAGATCAGTTAATTATTTTAAACAGAATCTCCCTTTTAAATGTTTTTCCCAGTCTTAGGAAAAAGAAATATGGGTGGAGGAAAAAGAAATTACACAAGGTCTATTAGGTCCATAAATAAAGGAAGAATTTAATGTTCTTTTTTCAAGAATATGAACAGGAATTTCTGTTCAATAAAAGCCTTATGGGGAGAAAAATTTTTTGAGAACATTGAACTTCTTCTTGAGGTTCATGATGAACAATTCCAAAATGAGACAACTTCTGTCTCCTGCTTGGCTCAGTCTTAAACATGGTTAACTTTCAACATGAGAAAGGCTGCAGGTATTTATTCTAAAGTATCTTGTAAACTGATCAGCACTGTTCTCACATAAAAGACTGACCCATTACACATTGTATTGGTTTTATACCTGTACGAAATTATTGTATGTATTATTTTATATCACAGTTATGCACATTAATACAATTTTATATAGGAGGCATTCTTATCTGCAAACACAGGTAGACATTTAAAATTACACTTCAGTAGGTGATATGGTTTGAAGCTGGCTCCCTGCCAAGTCTCCAAACCTTACCACCAGAAGTCCCCCCCCCCCCAACAAAAAAAAACCTCAGGGAGAAGAGGGAGAAAAAAACTAAGAAAAACCCGAAAACGAGAGAGAGAGGACAACCAAACTTATATATATAAATATATTTACACTTATATACAATTTCACAAGGGAAAGGGGAAGGGGAAAAAAGAACAAAACTATAATAAAATATATATATATATATATATCCCAATCAGTAGCCCGAGATCTAGTAACTAAAGAACAAAAGAGTTAGCAAAGAAGATATCTCACTACTCTCCTGGGACAACCGAGAGTCGCTCCGGAACGATCGCCGGCAACCTCTGTCTCCCAAGGTCGGCAAGGCCTAGCCAGGCCTCGCTCCCCAACACGGCAGACTCAACAGCAGGGAACCTGCACCTCCAAGCCGCCGGAAGGAAAGAGAG
>NW_020897742.1:2436033-2475413 GCF_003984885.1 Neopelma chrysocephalum | reverse complement strand
TTACAAACTGGTCACCAAGGAAGGCCTAGCCCAAACCACCACATTCTGTCTTTACAAAACTCCTATAATCAACTTCCATTTCAATTATGGATAGAAATTTAGAATAGACTCAACATGAGGTAAGAAAGCTGATTAAATATCTATAAAACAGTTCAATTTCCCAATAAGCATCTGTGAAATAGCTCAGATGTCTTAAACATCAACAAATTGGTAAAAGAGACCAAACCATAGGAATGCTAAAAAATCCCCAAATTACCCAGCTGCCCAAAGAACAACTAAGAGGCAGGTAAGTAAGCACATAAAAAAATTATAAACAAATTTTGTAAAGAAGAGAATAAATAATTTAACACATGAAATTTGGCAGTAAATAATGTAGATTTAACATTATGTGTGTGTGTGTGTAGTTGCACACACACACGCAAGTTACATATATACATTCATGGCTAGGCTTCGCGAACGAAGATTTGGGAAGGGCTCTACCCATGTTTCTTGCAAGCGCGTTGGTGGCTAAAAAGGCCAATACGAGAAAGGCAAGTCCGGTTGCAAAAGGCACAGCAGAAAGACTCCTTAGATGGTACATTCTGCAGGGCTTGATTCTTTCTGCATTGTCTTTTCTCCTCAAGGGTGATCCTGCGTGCTTTCTCAAAAGCACCAGCAGCGTTATAGATGGTCTGTCTCCAGGCCTCCCGATTGGAGGCCACAGTAGACCAGTTATGATGATCAATATGGCCAAGGCTGAGATGTTGCTTCAGGGAGTCCTTGTATCTTTTCTTCGGGGCTCCTCTCTTGCGGCAGCCAGTGGCAAGTTCACTATAGAGCAGGATCTTAGGGAGGCGGTGGTCCTTCATCCTGGAGACGTGCCCTGCCCAACGCAGCTGTGTTCTCAGTAACATGGCCTCAATACTTGTGATTGCTGCTTGTTCAAGAACAGATGTATTGGTCACATAATCTGACCAGTGGATGTTTAGGATTGTATGGAGGCAGCGTTGATGGAAGCGTTCTAGGAGACGCAGGTGGTGGTGGTAGATGACCCATGATTCAGATCCATATAACAGAGTAGACACCACTATGGCTCTGTCAACACTGATCCTTATACTTTTCTTCAGGTGTTTATTACGCCATACTCTTTTATGGAGTTTTCTGAAAGCACTATATGCCTTTGCTAACCTGTTGTCTATCTCCCCGTCAATCTTACCATCTGAGGAGATGAGGCTGCCTAGGTAATTAAACTGTTGGACTGATTTGAGTTCTGATTGGCCAGTGGTGATGTGGAGATGATGGAAGACTTCCTGAGGTGCAGGTTGATGAAGAACTTCTGTCTTCTTTAAACTGACTTCCAGCCCAAAGAGCTCAGCAATGTCTGCAAAGCAGGATGTTAAACGCTGCAGAGCTGCTTCTGTGTAGGCAACAAGGTCGGTGTCATCAGCATAAAGCAGCTCCTGGACAAGATGGTTTAAGGTCTTGGTGTGGGCCTTCAGTCGCCTTAGGTTGAAACATATATACATTAACCCATGTATAAATAACTCACATGGGCCATAAGATAATTTCTTAAGAGAAAAAGCAGAATCTCAGTTATGCTACTGCTCATATTAAATTAAATGGGATAAAACATTTACTAGTCTACCAGTAGTTTGAAATGGCATCAGAGTTAAGGATCATGAATTAGTATCTGTTTTGCAAAGACAAAGAATCTAGAATACAATATGACATTAAAACCTAACCCACAGCTTTCTTAAGATATTGTGCCTGAAAGGGATCATCCTGGTAATAAGCAAATGAGCTCTAAACTCTGTGCCCTTTCACTGTGTAGCTAATTATCACCTCACTTCTGCAATTTAAAAGTTAAATGTCCAGTGTGGTGATTCCTCTAAGACTCTAAGACAGAAAAGATATGTTGCTATGTGGTGATATCTCCCCAGTTACAAAGAGAGTGTAAAATTATTTGCAGTAATGGCAATTTCTTCATAATAAAGATTAAATTAAGTACAATTATTTCCAGCTAAACTTCTGAAATAACATGCTGTAGGTTCAAGAGGTAAATCTGCATTTGACCTATTATCCATTTCTTGCTGAATTTATCTAAAAGCTAAGATTAAAACCAGAGTACTGATGAAGAGATTATTAGACTCAAATGATGGCACATGGACTGGATCTCACTATGTGTTCTAAAATACATTATGTCTGCTGAAGATGAAATATAATCTAAATTAATGCAAATGCAACAGTGAAGCAACTGGGTCGATAGTGTAGTTCCCACAGATTTGAGCACCAGGGCTGCCATTTTTACAATTAGGTATTTTCTTGTCAGTCTGAAAACTACAGGGTGCTTTTCATGTAACCTAATTTAGGACATCTGCATCTGAGCTAACCACTCAAGGTTCCCTTTATAGACAGTAGGAAAAAATAGGCCCTTCAGGGCTGACACTAAATATCAAGTGTTTTAGATGTTCAGGCTGAGATAAAAGATTAAAAATACCTGTTTGTTTCAACTGACTATACTGGCAACACAGTGTGGCTACCTGAAATGTAGAGGGCTACTCCAATGTCTAAATTCAGTTAAGTGATGATTAGCCAATGAATTTGCAATTAAATGCTAATCATTTGAGAAGTTAAAAAAGTATTGCTTCAGAAAAGGCTGGAGAGAAAATAATGAGAAAAGACTGTGTAACAAACTGCGTTGCAGAATGCAAGCTCCTGAACTTTTAAATATTTTGCATGTAGGAAGCTGTTGGACCAGGAATTAAATAAATCTGGATTCAGGAATGCATTAGCTTGACTATCCTGTTGCTGAAACCCAAGTAAGCTCATTCAGTATTATGCGTCTCTGTATGGAATAGCATTATGAAGCACAGACGTGTCTTCATAGAACAATAGAATGGGTTGTGTTGGAAGAGACCTTAAAGACCACCTAGTTTCAATCCCCCGCCAGGGACACCTTTCACTAGACCAGGCTGCTTAGGCCCACATCCAACCTGGCCTTGAACACTTCCAGGGTTGGGGCAGCCACAGTTTCTCTGAGCAACCTGTGCCAGTGCCTCACCACCCTCACAGTAAAGAATTTCTTCCTAATATCTAATCTAAATCTTTCCTCTTTTAGTTTAAGACTGTTCTCCCTTGTTGTATCACTATTTGCCCATCTAAAAAGTCTCTCTCCCTTTTTCATAAGCCCTCTTTAAGTACTAGACACCCAGAATGAGGTCTCCTCTCCTCCCCTCCCTTCCCCTCCCCTTCTCTTTTCCCTCTGACAGTATTATTTTATTAACTGCTAGCCAATAGTTAAGCTGTCACTTTTCCACTAGGCAAGCTCAGTGGGATCACAAGGGGAAGCATTATCTTCACTGAGATAAACACTTGCAACAGACATTTAGGCTGAGGAACCCAGGTTTCCTTTTGAGGAATTTGACACTGTTCTGTATTACATCATTGTCTCAATTTGACAGACATGAATTTGAGGGAGAGACCACTTGGTGAATAAGGAACTGGTAGGATGGTCACACTACAAGAGTTGTCGTCAATGGCTTGATGTTCAAGTATGTGACAAATGATGTTCCTGAGGGATCGGTATTGGGACCAGCACTGTTCAACATCTCTGTCAGCGACATGAACAGTGAGATTGAGTGCACCCTCAGCCAGTTTGACAATGTTACCAGGTTGTGTGGTGCAGTTAACACACTGGAGGGAAGGGATGCCACTGAGAGACCTCAACAGGCTTGAGAGGTGGGTCTGCGCAAACTGCATGAAGTTCAACAAGGCCAAGTGTGAGATCTTGCACCTGTGTCAGGGGAATCCCAAGCACAAATACAGGCTGGGAGGAGAATGGATTGAGAACAGCCCTGAGGAGAAGGACTTGAGGGTGTTGGTGGATGAGAAGTTTGACATGATGCAGCAATGTGAGCTTGCACTCCAGAAAGCCAACCATGTCCAGGGATGCATCAACAGCAGCACAACCATCAGGTCGAGGGAGGTGATTCTGCCTGTCTACTCTGCTCTGGTGAGTGCACATGGAGTATTGTGTCCAACATAAGAAGGACATGGACCTGTTGGAGTGAGTCCAGAGGAAGCCACAAAGGTCAGCAGAGGGCTGGAGCACCTCTTCTGTGAAGACAGGCTGAGAGAGTTGGAGCTGTTCGGCCTGGAGAAGAGAAGGCTTCAGGGAGACCTTACAGCATCTTCCAGTACCCAAGGGGTGCCTACAAGGGAGCTGAAGAGGGACTTTTTACAAGGGCATGTTGTGATAGGACAAGGGAGAATGGCTTTAAACTAAAAGAGGGCACATTTCAATTAATTATAAGCAAGAAATTCTTCACTTTGATGGTGGTGAGGCACTAGGACAGGTTGCCCAGAGAGGTTGTGGACTTCCTATCCCTGGAACTGTTCAAGATCAGGTTGGATGGGTCTTTGAGTGGAAGATGTCCCTGCCCATGGCAGGGGAGTTGGAACTGGATGATCTGTAAGGTCCCTTCATATCCAAACCATTGTATGACTCTATGATTACCTGAAGTAAAATATACTCAGCATTTCCTTAGACGTTATTAAAACTGATTAAAAGATATTATAAATATTGGTAAATTAAAATATCGAGTCTAAGGTCTTTATTAGTTTCTGGATTTATTAAAATTCATCCAACTCATTATTGCTTTCAATTCTTTGCTGTTCATGCTGTGGTATAGTGTTGTGTTACAATATACTACCCAGTTAGCAGCAGCCTGCAGTCACATAATAAAGAGCTAGGGGCAATCTTTGTTTCACAGTGAGTTGATTTTAAACTAATGCAACTAACTCCATGATTTTTGGTTCACCTCCCAAATTATAGACACTGATGGCCTCACTACTGAACTAAACAGCACCTGCGAATGACTTGAAGTATGCTGACCAGTACTTTAGACATCATGTAGAAAATAATTATGGGTACAAAAATCATGATCATAAAGAATCTGAAAATTGAAGATTATTTGTACAGTGTACAGTGTTGCAAAACATTAAATAAACTACCAAGTTGTTAAAAATAAATAAAAATCTATGTTAAAAATAAAAAATATTTTATGCACACAGCAAACATTTATTATTGTTATATTATACCTAATTTGGATAAGCTAGCAAGTGTATGAATATTTTTCAATTATCTCCAGACACATAGATATCTCAGAAAACCACAGACTAAAAAATATAGCTAGAGAAGTTTAGAGTGCTTATTTGAGACAACAATTTTGCAGAGTATCTGCTGCATTTGTTTAAAGTGTTCTGGCTTGCTACATATTCGTTTGTTCATGACAGCCACACCAGACTGTTCTCCTTTTAGCTTTGTTTACTTTCCTATCAATGCTAAACAAATCACAAGAGCAAGTAAAAATATTAAAATTCTCCTTCTCTTACATAAGATAATAAGCCATATTTAAAATTTAAAATATTATACGTACTCAGCTACCCTTTCTTAACTTTTGGTAGAACCCTTCTCTGGGAGCAACCAGCCATTCTGGAATAGGGCTTGTGCCCCTGGTAACAGGCTGCTCAGTGCAGCAGAGAGCACAGTAGGTTCTAGGGAAGAAGGAGTGAACAGTGATGCAGAATGGTCAGACAGGGACCTGAGACAGAAGTCAGAATGGTTGGAATTTAACAGTAAGGGCTTCAAAAGGGAGTGGAAGTTATTCAGGGAGGCTCAGGGAACAAGAAACACTTTAGAATAGTGTCTGCTGTCAGGCTAAACCACCCAGGATGGTTCTCAGAGGTAAATGATTTCTAAGCTCACAGTGTTTTAGGAGGTAGGTTCTGAGAACACCTACTCTCCTCATCTTACCCTCTTCATCCTCATATATCAAATAAAATAATCCCAGACACTCCCTGAGGTCCAACTTTGGGGAAAGGCCCATGAATTCTACAGCAAGCATACATGGTGATAGGATATGCTGCAGAATACTTGTTTAGAAGTTGAATATTTTTTTCTTTTTTATCAGATGGAAAAAATAGGTACAGTTAGCCCAGTATTAATATCTTTTTATATTATGTGTTTTAATAAATATTTATAAATTAGTGTCTTCAAAGTTATGTCAAATTAATATCCTGATATTGCACAGCTGGTTTTCAGTGTGGCACTACATTTTTCACCACTGCACGTGAAAAATGGGTACTATATTAATGGTACGGGTAAATATTTTTTTCACATATCTAAAAGTTTTTTAACTGTAAAACTCATTGCAATAGAAAGAGAATATGTGAACTACTATGCAGATACCAAGGTCACTGCAGAACGGGGCGGGGGGCAGGAGGTGTTCCAGGTGCTGAAGCAGAGATTCCCCTGCAGCCCATGGTGCTGACCATGGTGGAGCAGCTGTACCCTGCAGTCCATGGGGGACTCTGGGGGTACAGAAACCCGCCTGTAGCCCATGGAGGAGCTCATGCAGGAGCGGGTGGATGCATGAAGGAGGCTGTGGTCCCGTGGGAGGCCCCTGTCTTGGAGCAGGGTCCTGGCAGGGACCTGTTGACCTGTGGGGAGAGGAGCCCACGCTGGAGCAGGTTTTCCTGGTAGGACTTGTGGTCCTGTGGGGGACCCACACAGAAGCAGCCTGTGCCTGAAGGACTGCACCCTGTGGAAAAATGACTCATGTTGCAGCAGTCTGTGAAACACTGTTGCCTGTGGGACGGACTCATACTGGAGAAGTTCATGAAGGACTGTCTCTCGTGGAACTGACCCTACAGGGGCAGGGGAAGGACTCCTCTCCCTGAGCAATGGTAGAAACAACAACTGACCCTAACCCCCATTCCCTGTCTCCCTTAACTGCTGGGGGGGAGGAGTTAGAACTTGGGAAGGAGGGAAGGGTGGAGGAAGGAGTTTTTAAGATTTATTTTACTTCTCATTCTCCTGATCTGATTCTGTTAGTAATACATTCAATTAATATCCCCACTTTGAGTCTGTTTTGCTCATGATGGTGATCAGTAAGTGAGCTCTCCCGCTCCTTACCTCAACTCATGAATCCTTTGTTGTATTTTCTCTCCTCTGTCCAGTTGCAGAGAGGAGTGAGAGAGAGGCTTTAGTGAGTACTTGGCATCCAGCCAGGGTCAACCTACCACATTTGTTTAACATTTCTTTTCACTGATGGTTCTTTTCTGTTGGTTCTGAACTGATTTTATGTCCAGTAGCCTACTTTCTGAGATGTATCTCTGCTCTTAGCAGTACATCCTGCTTTTGCGATTATGGCCCAAGAGTGCTGATTCACTGCTGTTTTTTCAAACCAAATTGTATTAAAAAGTATTACCTCTGAAATAAAGACTATTATAAGAAGTCATCGAGTCTCACAGTGCAGTTTAATTATACAAAGATAACTACTTATGTATCCAGCAAGTTTTGGGTACATTTTGTCCATAAGCAAGTAAGCAGTCTGCTGCAACATTTACTCTGCATCTACTTTTCCCATCATTTGTTAGTAGAAAGTACACTCATATCACATCATCATACAGATCTGTATGACAAACATTAATAATAAAAATAATGAAAAAAATTACAAACTGAGCAAGATAATCTGGTGTCAAAAAAGTAGCATCTTGTTTGTTTTGATATGCGTTGGTAAACCCAAGCATTTAATTATTAATAAATCTGCTAACCTAGCTGCAATTTGTGGCCTTTTCCTCTATTTTTATTTCATTATTTGCTATTATTTCTACAGCTGCATTCCAATTTTTACATGTCACCATTATAATATTTTAGCAAAGACCAATCACTCGCAGATCAAATAAGCAAAAGAAGCCCTGTTGGAACATCTCAAGAGCACATGACCATCGTGACTTCACAAGAATTATTTTGTATATGTAAGAGTTCTGCCTCGAGCTAAATGGCAGAGGAAAGCATGATGCTATGTTTAGGACATTTGTAGAAAATGAAATGCTTCTAAGTTTTGTCATTCCTATCCTTCTAAACACCCATTATTTACTTGAAAGTTATATTTCTCAGGTCCAAAATGCTAGCCTTTTATTTCCGCTTGAGCAAGTGCCTCACTTAAGAGGAACAACTGGAACAGCTTCTGTGGGAAGCAGCCTGCTGGAGTGAAACCTGGGCTCATGCCATTTAGCTTTAGACATTTCATTTAGGTGCCTAAACTTAAATACATCTTTTCTTGACTCTTGCTAGCCAAGTTCCCAGCCTGAATCACCCTATCACAGCATCTTTGTATTTGCATTGACACAAGAGGCAATGCAAGTGAATAGGCAAGTATTTAGCTATCAGATGTAGGGATCTAAAGTTAAGCATTGCACACACACCCCAGTTGTGACTGTATTATACAACATCGGAGATGATGTTACATAAACACTATTTTATTTGCATTTCATTCCATGAGCCTGAGAAATTGAAGACTAATAAACAATGTCACTAATAAAAAGACTGAATTATGACTTATTTGGTTTGACACATTCAAAGGTGATCTGCAAACATGAAATCATTATATTTCATAAAGAAGAAAAATTGGATTTATTTTATTAAGTAAGTACATTTTTTTATCTATATTCTTATGGGCATTATTTAAAAAAAGAATGAGAGATGAAAGTGAAAGATAATACATATATAAAAATGTCATTTTCATATAATTATATATAGCACATTAAAGAAGCAAGACAATCTATAGTCATTTTGAAACTGATAATCTCAGTCACGCTCGTTGTTTGCTGTTGAGTATCAAGAATCTCACCCTTTTCCAACTGCAGTGTGTTGCAGCAGCTTCATTTAATCACAGAGACTTGAAGCAGCTCCCTTCTGCCAATCCTTGCAGCCGCATTGCTGCTTTCAGCTCCCCATCTAATAGACAAATACATCTCAGCGTGCAGAAACTGCATCGAGGGAACACAGAAGGGAGAAAAGAAATTATTCCTTCAAAGGGTCTGGCAGAACATAAAGCATGCATCTAGAGATGTAGATATAGGCTCAAATTCCTTGCCATTTTATTTTTTCTGCTGTTGACCCTCATAAAGTATATATGCAAATATATTCTTAGCAAGTGTTAAGCATAAAAGGGAGAGGGGAAAATGCAAACCCTGAAATAGTGTTCTGCATTTAAATTGGTGCCTGTAAAACAGGAGATCATGTTAAATTAAAAAAAAAATCTCATTACCAGTAAGCCACCTGCTGAGATAGTGAGTTCTCTCAGAGACTACTATGTCTTTTAATATTGAATTGTCTATTCTGGAGCAAAGAAGGGAGAGAAAAAAGGAGAAGAGGATCCTCGATTTCATTAGATTTTAAATTTCCCTCTGGAGATGCCTATCTATCTCCCTTGACAAGATCAGAGGCTTAGGGCATCACTTGGCTTCTTTCAAAGGCATAAGCAGAACGTTTAGGAGATTCAAAGCCTAGAGACCCATGTAAGCCATGGAAGACTGTAAAAGAAGCAGGTACCTACATTTTTATGCTATTCATTCATAAGCTAAGAATTCCTATATTTACACTGTTCATTCTGATGTTAAAATTAAAAAAAATACTCTAAATAGATTTAAACTTTGATCATGACTTTCTTTGAATTGTTGTAGTTCCATTATGAGCACCACTTATTTAGGTTCAAAAGCCATCTGAAGTAGCTAAATGGCAACAATTCAATTTGTAAAATCCAAAGAACTGTATAGCAAGAAAATGAAAAATTCTACTATTACATATCTTGAGAAGCCAGTGCAGTGGATGTAATTCTCCACAGTCTAAAATACAATATCATTTGCATAGATTACAAATGAATGTAAAATGCCAATGATCTGAACTGGTAAACTTTTACACCCAACTTACAAAAGCCTTCAGTAACTGCATAGAGTGTAGAACAGCACAATGTAAGACGTGTCACAATCGCACACTCATTGATAATGTCATTATTACCTTTCTAAAGATAACCTCATGCATAGAACTTATTAAATTGTTGATTTACAGCAAAAGGAAGCTTCTTCATGGGCATTTTGGACTGAGCAGTAATAATAGGAGTGGAGAGGTTTTGTACATATATTTACTTTTTAAATGGGATTTTGCATTGCATTGTTTCTGTGATGTACATGAAAAAATAAGTCAGTTTTCTAGAATAATACTGTAGAGTACCTCTTTTTTCAAATGAACATCATGTTTTCAAATACATTTGAAAACAGTAAGTCAGTAACTTGATTTTATACAGAATTATCTAAATGTAGACAGGGAAGTCTTACATAAAAACACGCTACATCTTCTGCTTAATCTACACTTTTGTTGTAGCAGATGGGAATTTGGCCACTGAATTAGGTGAAAAAATATTATGACATATGAGAAGTCCTATTTAAATGTGCATTTTTTTTTAAATTCAATCTATAATTTTTGCTTTTTGAGGGTGCTTTTGTTCAGCACCTTTTGGCAAAGAATGACCACCAATGAAGTTACATCATGTCTAAGTGACAGTCACCCAGCAGAGAACTAACCCTAAGCTAGTTTTCAGCCAGCTGCCAGAGATATTTCCACCTCAGTACCTGTGGAAGAAAAAAATGGCAGCAAACTCCAAGACACCAAGTAAATAGCTGGGTTTAGAGTCAGAACAGAGCTCTGCACTCCCATAGCTACACTGCTGCCACTAGAAGAGTTATGAAGATGAGATGAAGTCATGCAGTAACTACAATATGGACACAGTCAAAATAGGTCACACAGAATTAATGTTGCACTGTGATGGTAAAAGACAAACTTATAAAGAACTGAACAAGAGACAGAAAATATGAGGGGAAAATGTGGTTAAAACTTAGAAGCAGATGCTACAGTACTCTAACTTTCATTATGCTAGAGATGATTATTAATGATCTGGCAGGCCAAGCAAGCAATGAGGTAGCAAAATATGAAGATGACAGAAAATATTTTAAATTAATCAGAATGAAGAAAACATGAATCTCAGAGATACTCAGTGAAGTGTATCACCTCCTAAGTGTTTGTTTTTGCTAAGCCTGGAATAAACCTAAATTTTTAGCATTTTCAGGCTGCATTTTTTCACATCTAGAAAATCAAAACATGAACTATAGAAGAGAGGTGCACTGGGAAATAAAAAAACCCACAAACATAAAATTATAAAATTATTGTCTCATACACAAAACATAACTCTGGGTGTAACATTGGTTACTTGTGGCTATATCACAAAAAGATAACTTATGAATTCAATTGTCTACATTAGTAAACTCAAAATACTGTCTCTTCCTGTACATTTGTACACATCATATTGTGTTATAATCGAATTTTTTAGGCATTTCAACAATAAACCAAGAATTATTTCCCTGTATCACATATTACACAGTCTTCATGCTTTTATCTTTTTTTCTGGAATAATGAGTAGCTCGTTAAAAACAGGCACAGTGTAATTTACTCCTTTTATATATATATGCCATTGTTTGCCTTCCTTTCACCTTCTTGCTGCATCCATCTGCTTTCTCTAGTGTTGTGCTCAGGACATGCTAAATATGCTTAATTTATGCAAACAGCGACAGAACTTGCCATGCATGAAAGTAAACATTGATGTATGTCTTTGCCTCAGAAGGGGCCTACAATTACTTATATGCTGTGCAGTGTCTAGGAAGGAGTCCTGATCTTTTACCACTACCTCAACAGCAACTACTACAGTGACAGGGAGAACAGCGAGGGCAGGGCAGTATCAGTCAGGTTTTATACTGAAGGGCAAGATCAATTGAATTTTATATCGAAGGGATGAACAATGTTATAAAGCTAAACTTTCTAACATTAACTTCCATGATAGTACAACAAGCTTGTGGACAGGAGCCACAGTGGAAGTGTGAAAGATGTTGCCTACACACGTGTGACAGCTACAGGCGGCTCCACGCACGGGACGCCAGTGCCATCACCTCGTACATGAAAGGAGGTTGTGGCCAGATGGGGGTCGGCGCCTTCTCTCAGGCAACTAGGATAAGAGGACACAGCCTTAAACTGCGCCAGGGGAGGTTTAAGTCAGACATCAGGAAGAAATTCTTCACAGAAAGGCTGATTAGACATTGCAATGGGCTGCCCAGGGAGGTAGCGGAGTCACCGCCCCTGGAGGTGTTTAAGGAAAGACTGGACGTGGCACATGGTGCCATAGTCTAGCTGGCATGGTGGTGTTGGGTCACAGGTTGGACTCGATGATCTCGGAGGTCTTTTCCAACTTGACTGATTCCGTGATTCTGTGACCTCCCCGCGCCGCCCGCACTGCCGGGGCAGTCCCCACATGCGGAGCGAAGGAGCCGCGGGTGAAGCGCTGCCCGCCGGGCACCGCACGGACCGCGCCGGGCAGCAGGAGCTTCGCTGCGAGCGGCTCCCAGGCGACCGCAGGGGCATCCCCGACCCCCGCAGGAGGGCCAGCCCCCTCGCCCCGCACTTCCCGCGGGTTCCCCGCGCCCCCGTTCCCGCCGCCCCGGGGGCTTCCCCCGTCCCTCCCTCCCGCCGCGCCCCCCCAGCCCCGCTCCCCTCGCGCGCATGCTCGGGCGCGCGGGGCGGTGCGCGGGGCGGCGGTCCTGCAGTGCGGGGCGGCGGCGGGCGGTGCGCGGGGCGGGGCGGGGGCGCGCACCGGGAGCTGCGGCGCGAGCGGCGGCGGCGGGCGCGCACCCACAGGCGGCGCCGCGTGTCCCTCCGGCCCCAGCACCCCGGCGGGACCCCGCGGGCCAGCGCCCTCCCTCCGCACCGCCCGACACCCCGCGCCCGCTGTAAGTGCGGGGAGATCAGCCGGGGAGGGGCGGGAGGGCTGGGGGGGGGGGGATCCGGGCTCCGCACTCGCCCGCGCTGCCCCGGTGCCGGTGGCGGGTCGGGGTGCCCTGCGCGGGGTTGCTCCTCCCGGGGAGACTGCGCGGCCTCAGCGCTCCTCAAGCGCTCGGGGATCATCCTCGCCGGGAAACTTGGTCCGGTGCTCGTGTGCTCCGTGTGCGGGAGTTGTTGTTCCAGTGGCGAGATGGAGGGAAATCGCACCCGCGGCGATTTTTTTCCGCGAACATGTTGAGAGAGAAGGGACCGAATCCCGCACCGATCCGGATATAAACACCGACAGCATCAAAAGGGAGAGCTGAGCTGTCGCGTAAAAATTTGCACTTGGAAACGCTTTGGTGGAAGTGGGAGTCTTTGGCGTTCGTGTTGGTTTGAAAAGCGATAGCGAAAAAGGGCGTGATTTTTTTTTTCCCAGTAGGGAAATGAAAAATAGGGAAAAAAAGATCATGCGAAACCAAGCGCCAGAGCAGCCCTCGCAAGGTCATCACACCTTAGACTAGGCAGAAGTGCTCCCGGTCCATGCGATCGCTCTGTCGCTTTTCTTACTGCCTGTGAGGGGTGTTTTTATTTTATCATTTAATATATTTAACACGCGAGGTGTCTGCAGGTGGGCGCGGGGTAGGTGAGGGGCGGAGGTGCCGCGCTCCTGCTATTTACTAGGGCATCAGTCGGAGTGAAGATGGAGGTGGGAGGAGATAACAAAACCTGGTGTGCGATCCCGGGCATCTCCGACACGAAGGCGTGAGAAGGAGGAGGGAAAGGAGACGGCAGGAGAGAGAATTTCATTTCCAAAGATCAAAACAAAAGGAGGAGCAGGTTGAGGCAGATCGTGAGCAGCCGGGGCGGAAAGCGAGAGAGGCGTTTTCCCCGCTGACCTGAGCGGAGCGTAGTGCGGGGGCTCTGTGGGATGTGCGCGGCCGCGGAGGGAGGGAACTCGGGCGGGGGCTGCCCGGCCGGCGCAACTTTGCGCGCCAGCATCGCTTGGAGATGAGCTGCTCGCCCCCAGCGAGACGTGCTCTGTGTGTGGGGTGAGGAGAGGAACGCCTGCCCAGTGCCTCGAGGGCTTCTACTCCTTCCTCTTCCAGCCCCCGCCGGGAATGGCCTCATCCCGACGGCGCGGTGCGGCGGGAGTGCGGTGGGGACGCTGTCCCTGCGCCCGGGGTGCCGCGCCGGGACATGGGGGCTCTGCGGTCTCTCCGCCGCCGGCTCCAGAGGGGGCTGCTGGAAGGGACCCCCGGCACTGCTGCCCTCCTCGACATCTCGGTCCCCGCGCACCGCGAGTCCTGCCGTGCCCCGCCGCTCGCTGCCCTCCGCAGGGCTGTCCGTGCCACCGGCTCCGCCGGTACGAGGCTTCCCCTGCCCGCCTAGGGGTGTCCCCACCCCCCGGAGTCCCCCGCTATCCCCACTGCCCCCACTAGGGAACGCCCCCCTCCTCCCAACCTTGGTCCCCTCCCTGCATGAATCCACCTGCAAGGTTCCCCCCACCCCAACTCTCCATCCTGTCCTCAATGCCATGAGCCTTTCCTCTGATGGTTGTTTCCCCCTCCCGGCACCTCCTTCACTTGCCCCCGCCCGGGGTGGTTGCTCCGACCTTCAGCGTGAGGATAAACCGTCGGAGATTGGGAGAGGAGCGGGAGGGAGGGGCTGATCTTACACAACTGTAGACCCCCCACTTTCTCGCCCCTGGAGGAGCCTGTTAGGGGCTGTTCGGAGGTGGGACGGGGTTCTCCGCCTTCCTCGGGCGGGAGGGGCAGCTCGAACCGGGCCGTGCGGAGCTCCCGCCGCTGCGGAGGTACTGCGCTCCGAAATCCCACACTGCCCGGAGCGGTGCAGCAAGGCCGGGGAAGGGAGGGGTGGGTTACCTGCACCGCCAGGCTTTTCGGCTGACAAGGAAGCTTGCAGATAACGGGGTGATGAAAACAACAGCCTTTTTCATTAAAATTGATAGGTAATTAGTTGGACATTAGAGGCTTGGCCAATTACCAAAAGGCCAAATGTATGAATAAATTCCGTGTTCTTGTACAGAAGATGTTAATGTAACAGATGGGTTTAAGAGATACCGGTACTTCTCTTAGCAATTCTGATGGCAAAGTATTTTTAGCAATATTTTGTTACTAGTGTGTCTCTGGATAGGCATTCTCTTCCTTCATGCATTGGAAAGTAGATCTCAGAGGTATCACCACCTCTTTATGAAGAATAAAAAGCCGTACCTATTTTATAACTGGAATATGATATGGAACAGATTAATCACAGAGAAAAATAAGTGTGAGGAAGCTCAGTCTTTGTAAAATACATAATCACTGGCCCTTTCAGAACACATGCTTACTAGTATTTGTTTCTGTGACACATTTTCAGAGTCATTAGTTTTCACTACTACCCTATTGCTTGACAGAATGCCTTTCCTTTTTAAAGAACATAGTTCATTTAAGAACATCAGTTTACTTGAGAGATCTTCCAGTACAGTGTTCGAACAGCACAATACATTTCACGTTTGTGGACTGCGATCAATTCTAATTAAAACTTTAATTACGTTTTGCTCCATTCTAACAAAGCAAGAAGTAGTCTGGGCTAATGTTGATGTCAAGGAAAACTAAGGAAACATGTTCTTCATCTTTGTTATGTATTATTCCTTCCTTTTCGTTAAGGACTGAATCCTTATCTTGTTATTTATCCACAAACTTTTATGACATAGAGCTGCAATATTTAATCAGTTTTCTGGTTGCCCAGTTTTGCCCCATACAAAGGTATATCTGCACACAAAATTACACCACTGATTTTTCAACATGTTTCTTGTTCTGGAACGTCCAGCTATTACCAGCACATCATCTGTTCTGTCAAGCGACATCTACTTGGGAGTATCACAGTGTTATGTAACTCGCAACCACAGAGCAAAGCCAAAGATGTCTCCACTGCTGTGGGTCCCACACCACAGCACCAGCCAGAAGGAAAATTATGCTCTGCCGAGAATGATAAGGTGAAGTCTAACCAGGATGTGGGGAATGAGGGTAGGGCAGAGCAGAGAGAAGGAATCAGGCTGGCTGTGTAGGATGGAAGCAGTGAAATGAATCTGGCTTTGGTGCTGTTTGGAAAAGGCATTGCATGTGTCCCAGGGTGTGACATCCTGCTGACTGCAGCATGTCTGGGGCATGGGAGGTCCTGGTGTGCCTGCAGCATAGTCCTGCTCGAGGGCTGCAGCACCGTGCTGCTGTGTCTCCATTTCTGCTCTTTTCAGTGTATTGGGGTAGTAGAGGCCTTTTGGCTTTTCTTTCCATCTATACACTCAATATAGCTGTGGGAGGGATCTAAGTCTAAGAATAGAGATTCCTTTTAACGCATGAGTGTGATAAACTTTGTTGTAGATGATTCCAAAATTGTTTACATTTCAAGCTGTTGTTCTGGTTCTGTTTTTCAGTTTTGGAATTCTAATGTTATGCCTTCATTATGCATTCCTAAGTTTTTTTTGTATTATACCTGTGCCTCACGCTCCTATTTTAGGTGTTAGTTTTGCAGATTCCCTTGGATTTTCAGAATTTTATGTCAATTGGTCAAATAGTGCTGGCTCATCCTCTAATTGTGAATCAAACAGCAATGTACACTAAATAAAATCAGAGTTAGAAAAATTAAAATATGGTAAACAAATTTGTTCTTAAAGTACTTGGAATTGAAGCACATAGCACTTACCCTGAGCAACTGTGCTTCTTGTCTGTGATATTAAATATTGTCAACACTGATCGTCATCCTTTTGTTTTTAATACATATTGTTTTGCCGGTGTGGCTTTGGGCTAAATACCCTTTGTCGTTAAAGTAGTCTATAAAGAAGCTTGTCTCCAAGTGGTTTTGATTGCCCGTGGATTTTGTGCTTTGCTTTAATTTTGTCTTTAGTAGAGAAAAGCAACTATGTGATCTTCCTGCATTATTCCTCATGCCTAATTTTGACTCAGACTTCACTCTAATGAGCCTAAACCATTTCATTTGTCCCCATTTTCTTGTGGGTCCCCATTTTCTTGTGGGTCCCCATTACCTACATTTGCATACCTTTTGCCATTCTCTACAATCCTTGGCCTTTTTCTTTCTTCTTCCAGAGCATAATTTTGTTTCTTCTTTCTCTGTGCTTTCATTGCATCTTTAGATCACTTTCCTCCTCACCAATTATCCTCTTCACTGTTTGTTTCTTTATTGGGAAAGACCCTGAGTTACTCTACGGCTTCCCTACATGACACTGCTGAAAGTGTTGTGTGGTACAGGAATTCAGCACGAATAGGGAAGGCTCTGAGCATATGCAGTGCTGTGAGATGTAAGGATCCAGATGGGCTCCCATCGCAGGGCGGCGCTTTCTTACCTCAGCTCCAGTCCTTGTCTTTTTTCATAGAAAGAGAGAATCTTATCTTTTGAATTTTATACTGTTGTTCTGAGAATAATAGCTATAAACCTTTTCAAAGATAACAGAACAGATGATAAAAAAGGATACTTTTTCATGGAATACAAAATCTTGGGGTAGTGCTACAAATCCATATTACTTTTTAAGTTGTAAATTGCTAAGAATACATATGTATTGTTTTCGATTTTATTTTTTTTTAAGCTATGTGGATATTTTCCATAGGATCTCTTCTTTCAAGAGCTTTTCCACATTTGGATGTGAATGTGACTCAAAGGACAGTAATACACATGTAGGAAATTAAGGCAGATTATTAGAGATGGTCTCATGGCTTAAAGTTGTAAAAAGTAAGTAGTTTCAAGGAGGCAGTTGAAGGAGAGGAGAAGATAAAAATCACTTGAAAGTCAATTTCACTGATGTGTTTATACAAATATCAAGCTGTTTTTCTTTGTGATTATTCTCCTGAGGAGGTTAAGGAACAGAATATGCTTTGTAAAATAACTTGTAAAACCACAGCTAATTGAAATAAGCAGTGCTCATTGGGAGTGAAAGGACAACTGCATCTAAGCATGATGTATTCTAAAATTATGATATCAAAGACAAAGGAATAAGCATTACAGATATTATTTAAGATTTTTTTCCCTGAAATAAACCCCATGAAGTCACATTTTCAATCTCAGACTGTAAGAATTTCAGAGTGCATCCCAGTTTCACTGTTTTGAAAAAGCAAGAGATTGCTACATTCTTGAGTTTGTCAACAACATATGAATTTTGAAGTAATGAGAAGTGATAAGTTGAGGTGACCAAGTGTCACCTCATAATTATTTAAGATGATTATAATAAAATAATTTCATAGTAGGAAGATAAAGAATTTTAGAATCATTTTATCATCACAAAGCCATTTAAGGAAGATTATCTACATAATCAGCATTACAAGAGACTGAACTGATGTGCAAGAAAAAAACAAGCTGTAATGGTGATTTTTATACCTTTTATGCTATTATATATATATGAGATACTAAACTTTTTAGTTAAAATGAACCTTTAATCACTTTTGGCTTAAAGCAGATTTAATTTTAAATAATCGATGATTTCAGAAAAGCATAATTGTTTTTATTCAACACTACTGAATACCGGAAAGGATCATTTAACCTATTTCTTGTTCACTAACTTAGACTTTCTCAAAGTTCATTTATGAAAAGATGTAAAAACTGAGATCCATAATCGTAAGATTTATAAGTGGCGTTGAATTTTTTTTTTTTGTGGTCCTATCAAGGTATTTTCATACTATAGTTAAGTGTAAGAATATAGTATAATTTTAACTCCCAGTGAGTTGAATCAACCAGTATAATAAAAACTGATGGAATTACCTTAGTTGTTCAAACTTTGACTGTACAAGTTGAAATGTATACTCAGGAAGAAGGCTGTGACAGTAATTTACAGAGCTTTTAATCTAATAAATATAAGACTCTAAACCTTTTGATGAAAATTACTTTAATTAGTTTTAACTTGTAGCTAAATAGGAATTTGTATTCTGGAGAAGAAAGCTTTTGGATTCATAAATGTTTAACTCTACAAGGGAGAATAGTGAACATTTTAAGCGTGTCTAGCAGGGTCCATAGCATTTGACTTGGCGACTCCTCTATCTAGACTCCTATTCATGAAACCCATTTTTTTTTTTAAATCTGTCTTGATTTAAAGACTATAGGAAATGGAAAATTTATCTCGGTTCTCTCTAAGCTTTTTCAGTAATTAATTATCCTTAGTGTTAAAACATATGCCTCATGTCTTGGTTCTGGTCTTCATTAAGAGTTCTTGAACCAATCAATCCCCAAAGCAGTTGAAGGAATATTAATCTTAAATAGGTCAGCTGTTGAGCCAAGTGTGTGTAAAGTACCTATGATTTGATTTGAATATATAAAAATAATTTCACAAAGGCAGTATGTTACTGGAATTTATTTTTTTTAATGAAAGATTAGTGTTCCACTTCATAGAAAACATTTTTACTCAAAAGCAGATATTAAATCATTCACTGTAAGATGGAATCAAATAGCAGCAAGTGGAGCTGAATATTATCCTTTTTGTGGACTGCATTGGAGAGAATATGTGGTTTAATTAGACTTTATTCAGAATGGAGTCTTCTAAAATTAGAAAATCTTGTTTATAAAAGCTCTTACAATACAGCATATTTCTCTGTGCTGTTATCTCCTATATTTAGAAGTACAAAGTAACTGAAGACCTAGAGAATGAAATTTGAGATATTAGTAGTTAGAATTAAAATGCTTTTATTTTTTAGTAGAAGTTGGTATATGTAGAGAAAAAATTGATTTGCAGGTTAGTGAAAGTGAACATTTTTACAAGGTCTTAGCACTGAAAATAAAATCAGCTTATATAATGAATAATGATGCAAAAAGCTATTTGTGCACATATTGTTAATATATAGCACATATCCAGTCAATATCAACATACCCTATGTTCTTTCATTACAACAGAATATATACTGTATTTTTTTAAGCAGCCATTTTTCCTTTCAAATATACATTTTTTTCAGGTGATACAAAGGCATACCAACATTAAGGAATGGTCTTGAAATGCGTGTTTTGAATGGCTTAGAAGGCATTCAATTTGAAAGGACGATAGCCTGAAAAGGAATTTAGTTTGATGCATCTGATTATACTGGCAATTTTGGCAAACCAGACTGTATCTTCAAATGTCTAACAAAGTCTGACCTGTGTTTTTCACCTGCAGTTTTTGGGGTTTTTTTGCATCTTACTTGGATAGGTCACATCAACCACATTGTAAGGTCAAAGAATGCTCTACAGTGTGCTCCAGTGGACTTGAAATCTGGTCCTTGGCATCCATGTAGAATGGGAAAATTTAGAAGATTGGTATGCTTTTTGGCCTTGAAGTCAGAATGTTTTACCTTGTTAAAACTTTTATATCATGCATCCATACATAAAGAGAGTCAAATAATCACAAACAGTCTTTCCCATACACATAAAAGTATATAAAATACACTTGCCTCCTTCTGTCAGTGAAATTCTAACAATACAGCTGTATTACTGAAATGCCAAAGTGTTTAAGAAAAGTAGCTTCTAAGGATCTATTTTCCTCGTCAGGTATGGTAAGAAGATCACAAAATAGCCTTTATCATTCTTCATTAACAAGTTTTGTTTACAAGAGTTGCCCCCCATACTGAGTGAGTGCTCAGCTATTTAGTTCAATGGCTGTTTATTTTAATTCCTGTTTGGGAAAATAGGAGAGTTGCTTTTATATTTTTCTTAAGTGTCTACCACAAAGAGGTGCTACTGGAACACAGATCAGTAAGTAATACTTGTTTCTATGTGGTTTGAGAGGTGAACATTACTCAATCAGGCTTCCCACTCTGTTATATGAGAATGTAATCCTGAACTATCAGCACGTACTAACTCTGCCTCATGTCTTATCTCATCCTTAGCTTTTACTGATCCCTTTTTTCCTCTCTCTCTGGCTCCGCTTCCTGTCGTCTTTGATTATGCTCCAAAGGTCTCCTGTTGCCTAAGAGTCTCCCTCTCCTTGACAATACCTGGCTGTGCTTGTTTCACCATGGTGGATGCCTCCTTCATCTTGCATTTTAACTGTGGGTTTGTGTTTGCTTTTTAAACTGTGAGCTTTATCAAACGAGATCTGGCCGCCTTATATGTTCTAGAAAGTGCAGCTGTATGTACTGTACTATAAGGGTAAATGTTTTTATTAAAATTTTAACAACATTTAAGATATACCTACAACCTGTGCAGAAAGATAAAGTGCAAGTTCAGGGATTTCATGGAGTGACTTTGAACCAATCCATGCCTGATAGCAGTGACTGAGTTTGTCTCCTGCAAAGCTAATTAGGATACATTCATACTGCAGTCACTAGGTTGTGAAAGAAGTATGCTGACATAATCAGACTAGCTCTAAACCCAATATATGATGTACCTGCAGCAAGCCAGACATAGCAGTGCAGTGCTTAGCATGGCTGATATTGTCAGGTCTTCATCCTGCCCTTGAGCAGGTTACACCATGTTCTGCTTGGCCCTTTTGGGGCTGTTTGCGGTGGTGAAGCCAGTGAGTTTGAAGCTGGCTGAGGCACATTCGCCTCCAGCTGTTGGGCTGTAGTGTAGATACACCCTAAAATATGTCCTAAACAGCTGGATTTGTATCCAAATATCTCTAGATATATACCAGGTGTCTGGTATTTTCAAAGAGAGGTCTGTAGGCAATCACAGTACAATGTGAACAGATGTTGAATACAGCTGTGTTCTTTCTGTGTGTCTGTCTGCTTTGTCTGTGGAATCTCTCTCTTCAGTGCCTTAATTCTGTATTGTAGTGCAAGGCCCAAGATGTTCTTGTAAATCTGCATAGTAGAAACACAGCCTGTGTATATATTTTTTTTTTTCTGGGATGTGGAATGTTGGGGTATGAAGATTCAACATAGGGGACTGAAAATGTTACAACAATTTAGCATAACATACTCTATGTTTTTTATGTCTACATACTGTTATAAAGTGTTCTTTTATTGGTATGTTCTTATCACCTAATGCCATAACATCTACGTTGTCAATTACCTTAACAAAACCTATTAATGCAAGTTCTGCACACGAAGCAATTTGCTTTCTTTACAGGAGAACGAGCTAGAGAACTGTTTACTACTTATTTGCTATTATTTGTGGGATACATTATTTTACATTATTACCTGCTTCAAGTATTTGTAATTGCATATAGATTTTTTTATAATGTGCAACTATAACTAAATAAAAACAGTATAACAAGGTTCTGAATTGTTGCATGAGAAATCCATGGTAAATATCAAATACTAGAGTAATTTTTATTTCAGCATCAAACAGTCCTATCATTACTTCGTATTGCTGATTTAATGTTGGTGAAATACAGCTAGTTAATTAAAAATAAAAAAGTTAATGCTGCAACTTCATGTGCTTCAAATATATGAAAATTAACTGTGTCTGACTATGACTTGAGTTTTAGTGGGTGTCTTGCATTGCACAGACGGCTGAGGAGACAGATATTTTTAAAATTGCACTTTCTTCCATATAAATTGCAAGGTCTTGCAATATGTGACTCATTTCAGCTGCTTGCATCTCCCTGTTGCTAACAGGAGTGTATTAGTGATGACCAATAACAATATATCAATGTCAGCCCATCTCCAGATAAAAGAAAGAGTTCACGAAGCGTTCAAGGTTGTTCTGGTGTTATATGTAACTGAGATAGCTGGAGATTGTAATTCTCAGTAATGCCCAGGAAACCCAACTATTTACTGTTGACAGCATTGATATATTCAGAAGGGCTTCAACATCCAAAGCTGTGTGAGACAACTAACATATTCCCTTATTTCTGCAACGCTGCATTTTGTCACTCAGTAATTTAGGAGATTCCCAATTCTAGTAAGACCTACACAGCAGCTCATAGCCATGTCAGCCTTGTACTTCTGTTTTCCTTTGAAAATGCCTTCAAGAATTCTGCAGAAATTAATGTTTTTTGTTTGTTCTGTATGAACAAAGTTTGTGGTATCACTCTGGACACTTGACTAATGAGGTGCTCTTCTATAAACATTGAATCTGTGAGAATAAACAAAAAAACCCCACAAAGGTAGCAAATTCACACAAGTTATAGGGACAAAGTCACCATCTCAACTATGCTATGCTAACTTGCCATACTTTAAAAATTCAAATTACAGTAAAAGTGAGTTAGATGTGGTTGTACAGTGAGAAAAAATGTATGCTATCAGTGGGCATTAGCAGCATCATTTACAAGTACTGACCTTGGAAAATCTTTAGGAACACATGGAAGGATGGCTTGATGGTGCTTCATTATTAAAAATTCCCATAGAGTGAAATGTGGAGATTTCTGAATCAGTCCTATCCTGAAGTAGCTGGGCCAAAGTCGAAGGCCATACACATGTAAGGACTCGTTCTGTGTGCTGATCTGATCCCTACTGGAAAAAAATTGGATCAAGGAGTGGATTTGCATGGTACAAAGTACATCCTGAACCACGAAAACACTTCTGTGAGTGATTAGATTTAAATACATGGGGAAATCTGTTGCTTTGAACACACAGAGTTGACTAGAAATGTAGGTGTAAGTGTTCAGCAAGCTCATAGCCTTAAGGAGATGAGACTCGGGGAAAAGGAGAAGTTGTGATCATGAATCATGTCAGAGATGTAGGCAGGATCAGATCTGTGAGGATTTCAGTGCTGGGAAGATTCATTCTAAATGAATCAAGAAGGAAGGGGGGAGTGAGGAAAAAGAGTAGGATAGCATTTGAAGTTAGCAGAAGGCAAAGATGTCAACATCTAGGAAAGACTGAAGAGTGGACAGTCTCTCACAAAAAGGGTGATTAATGTGAGAAATACTAGCAGATTCACCACTTCTCATGAGTTTTTAGCTGTTGTGAGAAAACTTTGCAGGGAAAGTTTGAATTTGTAGGAAACATCCAATTTAGTGATAAATCCAGTGGATTGTTGTCACTTTTCTCTGAACTGCCTCTTCAGATGTAATGATAGACAAGGTGTATCAGAACTGTACTAGAGCAGAAGCATTTGAGTTATGGGCTCAAGGAAAGCCTTACTGAGATGCCGATAACTATTATCACTGTGATAACTTTTCTTATATTGTGTGTCAGATGGGTGATAGATGTTGCTGTTGGAGAAGAGGAAGGAAAATGGAGATGGTTTTAAGTCACGTACAAGTAAGTCCTAAAAATGACCAGAGAAACACCCCCAGTGCAGGCTCTCTCTAGCAGTGAGCTCTGTGTGGGTGCAGGGGAATTTGCTCATCTAGAGGCATTTGGTACATGAAACTAAGTGAGGAGAAGGACTGAAAAATAAAATTTGAAGTATTTGCATAAGACTTTATATGTTCTCTCATCATATGATTCATTGATGTTATGACTGAACAGCTGCTTTTAAAAATCCTGCTTTTCTAAAGTAAAAACCTGTTTGGAGCCCTGATTTTGAAGAATTTATGTGACAAATTGCTTGTTGTTTTGCATTTGTATTAAATACAAATATGCCATGTACTTTTTCACTGCTGATGTCAGTTTTGAATGGGATATAACAACTACAGTGTTGGCAAATTTATAGAATTTAACATGATTTCATTCACACTGTATTACATGATCGTGCAGAAGACAGAAATGTACCTTGTCCAGGAGCTTTTAGACAATTAATGGCAAAGCAGAGGATGGAATCCAAAACCCTGATTCTCACAGTGAATTGTAGACCCTGTGTTATGTATGTGCTTGTATGTATCACAGTGCTATAATGAAGGTCCTGTAATGGGAGGAGCTCAGTTTGCATAAATTGAAAGAGACTGGACAAAACTGAAAATTTTCCGGTTGTTACAAGTCAAGGTAGAAAAACGTTTGGCAATTGTGTAAATTTTTCACCTCTAAGCTACAAGTATTTCGGTCCTGTACATCACTAGAGACCAATCTGTTCCTCAGAAGAGTTGCTCATGCAATTTGGGTATCATGGATTGATGATTGTCTTCTGCATCTGTCAATAAGACAAGTACTATCAGAACTGCTGATAAAGTGACCGCATCTGGGGTTTTAAAAGAATGAAGATGCAGACCTAGAAATTTGGATGTAAGCAGTGTCCCATTGGACTTTTTGTATGACACTGGTCTGTCTTGAGTGAAACATGATGTCTGATTGCGCCAGCACTAGATGATCTACATTCCTGACAGCGGGAAGATGAACGTTGGCACCAGCTTGAGCTGAGCTCTCCATCCAGACCAACCTGGCCTTTCCTGGCAGGGCTCTGTGGTCATATCTGCTGGAAAGGGAAGCTTTCCCTGTTCCCTCACATTCCTATTACCGTTCCCTATTTCTTTATGGTTTAACTCACACAAATGACCCTTACTTTCTTTTCTGGGTGGAGTGGCATGACAATTTTTTTCTTATCCTACCTTGCACGTGGCCATACAAATCCTAGGATATACACAAGGCATTAAGCAAGGAGTTATTTCCGTTAATGAATATGGTTCTTTGGAGAGTATAACCTTTTTTGGCAGCAGAACTGGATTATGTCAGATTAAAATCACTGTGTAATCATCCTCCCATGATGCAATGGGACCAGTACAGAGTTGTTATCATTGTCTGACTGTGACTTCTTCCTTCGGCTTGTCTTTCTTCTTGGCTCTTTGAGGTACTTCGTAGGAAGCAAAACAGTGCAGTTTAGTAATATTGGCTAATCTGA
Source organism: Neopelma chrysocephalum (assembly GCF_003984885.1). Taxonomy (NCBI): domain Eukaryota; kingdom Metazoa; phylum Chordata; class Aves; order Passeriformes; family Pipridae; genus Neopelma; species Neopelma chrysocephalum. Next base: position 2,450,089 of record NW_020897742.1, on the reverse strand, counting down.
TAAATTCTTACAGAAGCAATGCTTGTGTGTAGTTGGTGAACTAAAAATTAAACAAAATTATTAATGAACTAAAACTAATAATTATTGTATGGCTTAAAATTAAGTCATTAGTATCACTGCCAGTCTAATTTTGGAATATTTATAAAGTGAAAATAAGCAGGTCTCCCAGGTTTTGCTGCTGAGATCTGTCAGGTGGTGTTGTGATAATGATGATCCACTTGGACTAAAGCTGATGGGGAGTGGGCTGCAGAGCTTGGATTGGTCTCTTTAAGTATATAATGAGGATGTGCATGTCTCCGTTATCTCTGGATTTTAATTACATTGGATTAATTGGATCATTATATTGCATTTACATACAGTTCTTGCATCAGTTTTAATTATTAGTTTAGCCATAGTCCTTGACATATTTTTCCTTCTTAGGCTTTTGCATAATAAAATGCAGGTGTCAGCATGCTCATTGCCCATGCACACAGAGTTGTCAAAGTACTATGAAAAATTAAGGTCAGACCAGTTTTTCATTTGGATTTGAAGTTATCCTTTAAAAAGAGGCATGAAACTGACCTGGGTGCTTTATACTATACAGGTAAATGGTAGAGCTCTCCTGTGATGTACAGCCAAATTCCACTTCAGACCAGCTTTGTAGCTTTACCCCTTGGACATAAGAAGCATTACCTGGAAGTTGTTTTGACTGTGGATGAACAGAAATGTGAAGATTTCTCAGTACAAGGCAGTGAACAGGCATAACCAGTTCATTAACATTCTGCTAATCTCTGGGTTGTGCCTGAGATTTGTCACTGCAGTAAGAGTTGGCAGGAGTGGCTGTTATCTGTTCCTGCTTGTTTCAGAGGGGAACGGGTGTGACAATGTAAAGACCAAGACCTGGTCAAAATAGGTTTTTTTAAAGAACTAGAGCAGAAGAAAACAAAAGGTATGTATTTTATGTGGAATGGTTCAGAAGTTGTGTGCTTCCTGTTTTTCTTCTGAAAAATCTGTTATTTCTTTGGCCAACTGTGGCTGATCATTACTTCCTATTTATTATTATGGCAAAATATTCAAAAGTGGAGTCAGTTGAGCACCAGTCACTCTGGATATAAGTCAAGTCAGGCTCCATTAAGTTGTTATTAAGTGCTGTCAGCCAAGTCCACATTGTGAAAGACAAAAGAAGAAAATCTACCATATGTAAGAGTTGGTTGCACAATTTTTTTTAGCACATCAAGACTCAGGAGATCTTACAGCAAACTTTCCAGCTTAGGTGTGTATTCTAAAAGTAGAACGTCAGAGTCTGGTTGCTTTTAAACAAAAGAACTTGCCAATTTTATTCCACTTCTGTACCTTCAGACTGTTCAGTGGGACTTTTTATCCCTCTAAATGAAAAACTTAAAGGTAGGCTTTAGCTGTAGTGGGACTTTGTTTTGGATGGAACAGCCCTGCATCCCATGGCTAGCTGAAAGGGCTCAGTCACTTGATACTTCATTTATTTTTTCTGTCAGCACATGCCTTAATGTGCCACTGCAGTATAACTTGTTCCCAGGGGAGCAGATGAACTAGCAGGGAGGACACGATCATCCTGCCTCTCTTCCTGGGCAGCTCCCTGCGTTCTGCCACTCCTGCAAGGATTTCTCCATATCTATCTTCAACTCAGCCAAAATGAAAATGACACAAGTAGTGGAAAGGCAGAATATAGCTGGTGAGAAGCAGCAAGCAGCCCTTCCTGGGTGAGCAGATGAAGCAGCTGTTCAAAAAGAAGATTATGAGAGGAATATATTCACTAGCATGAAGCTTACTCAACCTGTCTCAATTTTTTCTCTGAAGTTTATCAGATGATTTCTTCTGGTTTTGTGTCAGGTAATAATCTCCTGTGTTTCTGCGTCGTTATGTCTAGACTGCTTTGGATTGAAATAAATATTTCCTTGGCTGGGGAATGGGTGGTGTGAAGTGAAGCACAGAGGATGCTGCTGAGGTCCTGCTTCTGCATCTGGTGTGGGCACAGCCAGCTAGCATCAGGGTCTGCCTTGGGCTTTGGGAAGAGCCATCCCAGGGCCAAGCCAGGAGCTGAGGCAGTTCGGGAGCCCAGTGCACAACTCGCCTCGGCAACCAGCAGTTTAGTGACAACTGGCACCTACCATGAAGATACTCCAAGAGAATAAAAACCTGAAGACAGCACAGACAGCTTGAATGATAATCCGTTTTTTCCTAGGAGACAAACATCCCACACCAGTTATGCCCAGGTCACAAGTTTAACCTTGCATTTCCCCAAGGTCTGTGTGAACCTTGGAGGAAAAGTTTCCTACTTGTCTGGTTGACACAGACTCAGGATATTGTGCCATTACTTCTGCTCTGTAAGTTGTCTCCTGGAGAGCCTAACTGACATTTAGCTACATTATTCATGAAGAAATTTGCAAATCTACCTCCTGCCTCTGTGTAGAATCTCCATATGGTATAGTATGGAGTATATAAATTTCATAAACTATTCAGCACAAGTGTGCCTGTGTGGGGATTTACAGATCTATGGGAATTCTTTTAAAGTAAATTTAATTTAATTTAATTTAAATATTTTAAAAAGGATTCTACATTTCACTGTAGAATCTTTAACAGTTTTGATTTTTTATGTGGTAAATCTCCTTCCAGTGCACTTACAATAAAATCATAGAATCATTTGGGTTGGAATGGACCTTTCCACTGGACCATGTTACTCAAAGCCCCATCTGGTCTGGTCTTGAACTCCTCTAAGGGTGGGGCATCCACAGCTTCTCTGGGCAACTTGTTTCAGTGCTTCACCAGTCTCACAGTAAAAAAGTCTACTATTGATTATCCATTATCATAATTAATAAATAATATGAAATATATTTCTGTTAGTATATAGGTCCATGGATCTTACACCTGCTATGTGTAAGGCTCTAGTGAGACCTTATAGCAGTCTTTCAGTATCAAAAAGGGAGTTTTTAGGAGGGCATGGAGTGATAGGACAAGGGGTACTGGCTTTAAACTGAAAGAAGGCAGGCTAAGACTAAATATTAGGAAGAAATTTTTCACTCTGAACATGGTGAGACACTGTAATGGATTGCCCACAGAAGTTGTGGATGCCAGATACCAGGAAGTTTTAAATTTGGATGGGGCTTTGAGCAACCTGGTCTAGTGGAAGGTATCCCTGCCCATGACAGGGGGGTTGGATCTGTAAGGTCCCTTCCAACCCAAATTCTATGATTCTATGTAAAATGAGAGCTCACATTTTTGTAACAAAATGAATAGCAAAGAGGAATACTACTTGATGTTTTTTGGGAAAAGCTATTCCAAAACATTTCTGTGTATAAATACTCTAAGTGTAGGGAATTCACTGGAAACATAACTGTATGAATAAGATGTTCCTGAAGAGTAAGAAAGGAATGAGAATGTTATCACCTTGAAACTCTCAGGAATACCTTTTGTAGTTATATCCACTGCCAGTTTTAATTTGGACTATTATTCAAGTATTGACATGTTCATAATGATTGAATCATTACAAGTGTTTGAAAGAATTACAGAAACTTGAAAAATACCAGTTACCAAGGCAGTAAAAGCAGTTCTCTATATGTAGGAATAGAAAGCTGAGCCTGAGACTGAAACCACAACTCCATAAATGGTCTTACTGCACATCGTGTTCTTACCCACAAAATCCAGGAGGCAATTACCTGGCTTTATTAGGCACAAAAGAAGGGCTATCCCAGGAAGAAATTACCTCATCCTGAGGTTGGAACGAGGACAAAACTTCCTGATCCAGAGAAAGGTGTATTTACCTTTCCCAGGGTTTCCATGCCGTGACAACCCTCTCATGAGCCAGTTGGTGGTTCACATCTCCATTTTGTCTCAGTGGTGCAATCAGCCTCAGTTCTTTTTCCAAAAGCTTAGCGTTGTCTGAAATGCCACCATGTGACCCGTGGAGTTTGCTGCTTGGTAAGTGAAGCTTGAAGGACAACCTACGCTATTTCCAGGGTGTAGGCAACATTAGGAAATACTGACAAGATCAATGTGATGAAATAAATAGTATTCTCCAGCTGCTCTTTGTCTTACTTTGAAAACATTACTTTTTATGGCCACAGAATTTCCAGTGGGAAACAATGAATAGAGTTCAGGACCAGTTTTATCTAGGCTTTTCCTGGTCTTAACTCCCAGGAAACTGTTAGGCTCCTTGTTAGCTGTAACAGTGCTAGAATTAGTTCTGTTTTCTGACAGAAAATCACCCCTGATTTAGTGCCTAAGGCTGCTAATGTTAGTGCTGCATTACAGGTCCACAGCAGCATTTTTGATGGGTAAATAACTGTTGCATTACATCTCTATCTAATATCCTATCTCAAGTATGGCATTTGTGGTGCATTTAATGGTATTTGGTTATCTAAAAAGTGCTCTATCAGAGCATACCGCAGGTGTCTAGGTGGTGGATGTAGTATTGCTATTTATATCATAGTGCTCTACAAATATTAATAACACTGTGCTTCAGAGTGAGCTATAGCTATAAACCTGTAAAATAACTCCCAACAGTTCATCTTGATAGTCTGTTGAAATTGGACTGCTCTGACTATACCCCCTTCAGGCTCACTGCCAATCTCATATTTTATCCTGAAATTCCATGAGGAGACACTCAAAATAAACACTACACTAGCAACTGCTTGAATTATCTTTAAGGCAGTAGCAAGCATTAGTTTCATTTTAGCGTCTCTGTGTCTTTCTTCAGTTGCAAATCCATGAAGTTTGACCTTTTGAATACATTTTACTCTTATTTATTCCCCCTGTTGACTGCAGTAGGAACAGAATGAGTACAGCTGAGAAGGCAATGGGTATATCATAGATGCTAACCTGTTATGACTAAATTATCCCTGTTGGTCCCATGTTGCCCAGCACCAGTGACTTTATACACTGCATATCTCCTCACCAGCTTGCTTTCAGAGTAGAAAAATACAGCTGCTAGATTTGCATTTGAGTTTTCTTAGGAGGGACAAAAAAGAGCGACCTAGAAATTACGAGATTATTCCAGGCACCATTTCAGAGACGTTCAGCTTTTTGTTCTGCAAATGCTTTTTCTTTGTTTCTTTTGAAAATAGCTGATCTTGTAATTCACTATTAAAGCCTAAAGGTGATCCAAATAACCCATCACCAAGGTCAGTATACCCTTGAATTGTACATGTTTGCTAATTTTAAATTTCAGTGTTTTTCAGAAAGTAGTGTGTTTAGCAAGAATAGAAGAGGTAGAATGTGGGATTGGGACAATATGAATGTTCACACATCACTGCCAATGAAAGCAAAGCTTACAGGTCTAATTTTAGGCTTTTCAGCCTTGGTATTGTTCCTTACAGCACAGTTATTTTCCATATTATACAAAGCAGTCCTTTTTTCAAGTTTTATAAACTGCTTTAGAGAACAAAAGCAAGGACAAAGTGAGTATATGTCATGGTTGAAAGCAAATCAAAGAAGCTTAAGTAAGGCTGAAGTTAGAAATGATTGCATGCCAGTTCTATATTCAGAGGACAATTCTTTAAGAAAAAACAAGAATCTAGAGAAACATGTCTAGAGACAAGTAAAGAGAATAACATGGGACCCTTGGCTGTGACTGGATTTGCTTCAACCCATTTAATTAATTTACACTGTACTTAGATGCCTAGTAAATTAGTCCTCTTAAAAAATGTCAAAATGACCTGTGCTGTTTGGACAAGTAAGACTTTCAGGATACCTACCTGTCTCTGGGTGCTTCAAACTAAGCATTGTAGATGCAGTAGAGATGTTATAACTAATTCTTTGTGTAACAACAGATACATGCTATTTTCTAAAGTTAACTTTTACTGATACAGGTATACAAAACTAGTTTATAGAATTATAGAAATACAATACTGTAGAAATGTTTGTGTTATTTCCTGTAGATTAATTACCAAGGGCTGGAGCCAGTTAATACTAAGCCATTCCCCATGGAAGTGTCAGCAGTGGTACTAACCTCTCAAAGCTATTAAAAATACCTTTAAAAATAATTAAGTTAACATAGTCCCCATTTTTCATCCAAAAGAAGCTTGTTAACTGAATGAATATATGAAGATGTTCAGAGAAGTCAGAGAACATAAAACTGCGCAATTTTCATTAGTAAATAAATCTGCTGTTTGAAACAGGTTGGTAACTGGCTGTGTTGGTAGAAAGACAATTTCTTGGGAAGAGTCTCTGCAGGGGCTGCTGTAACGTCAGGCTGGTATTTTGTTCCACAAGTTCAGCAAAGGTCCACTGCCTCCTCACTGGACTTCACCATGCAGGTAGTGCCGAGACTTGAAGCACAGTTTGGCTGTGCTTGAAGCACAGTTGTCCTGGGAGAGTCAGCTCCATCTAAGCTCTGGGAGTAGAATTTTTTTTTTCATACCATTCTAGCTGTCTAGGAGTTAAATACTTAGTCTAATTGTGTAGGCTTTTTTGTTAGTCAGACAAGAATAGATATTTCCAGAGAGCAATTAATCCCACTTACCTTGTATATATACTTTTAGTATGGGATGAATTGCCTCTTGGTGAATTGGGTCCCTGTTTCTCTCCGTTGAGCATTGGAGCCTTGATGACTAGTTTAGATTAGATATCCAATTGCTAATGGCTACCACCCAGGTAGAATTAGCCTGGATTAATCAAGTTCCCTGCCACTGACTGTAATAACTTCCCTGTTCTGTGCATGATTTGTGGATGCTGCGTTAGAGAAGAGTCTTCTCTTGGTTTTCTTTGCAGTAATTTCAAATGGTTTGGCATTAATAGTACAATTCCTGAGTTTTCTGTTGTTCCTGGTTGTATGACAGTTTTAAAAATTGTGACATTTTTGTTATTTACTGTAATCATTAATAATAATAAAAACATTTTAATTCAGTTTCTTGATGGAACAGATTAAGTTAAAAACTGGCTATTGAATGGTTTTCTGGATTCTGGCCATGTTCTTGGAGTCATAAATCAATGTAGCTCCTTTCAAGTTAAAGAAAAATTGTTTCTAAGAAAGTTTGGAGCACCGATGCTGGAATAGGGTGAAAGTATGACATCAGCGAAGAATAAGCAGACTGTCCAATGGCTTTATTTGGTGGCAAGGACTAATTTAATGGAAACTTCAAGACAGTAATTGTTTGGTTGTTTGGGAGATTGCAGCTCCTCAGGTCTTTCACATGCCTGTCAGATCCAAGATTTTTTTTTCTCCTTTTTTTTTTAATTTTTTTCTTTTTCTTTGGAAACAGATCTATATGGCAAGCAGAGCAGAGGAATAAATTGAATGCTCCTCTTAACCGTAAAAAAAGTTTTTCCTAGATGTTCTGAGAAGGTTTCCTTGGGAAGCATAGCTAGTTTTTAAAAGAGAAAGTACAAATGCTAGTGACATCTCTGACCCCAATGGCTTTTGCATTTTCATTTTATCCTTTTTTCAGGGGCAGGCTGGAAGCAAGTCAGGTTCATTTCTGCATTTGTTCTGGGAAAAACAAACAAACCCAGTTTAAGCCTCTACTGAGAAACCTGAGGCTTTCCCCATGAGCGTTGTCTCCTCTGACCAGTCTGTGGTGATTTTGGGTAGCCAGAGGAGTACACATACGTCTTCAAACCCCACATGTTTGCCCACATGTGAGGGAAGCATTTGTATCAGTCTGGCCTTCCCCCATGCATCTGCACCTACCACCTGTAAATCATGGTGTTTCTTTGATGGTTGCCTTGGGTTGTTTATGCTTTACACAACATAATTATAAGCTGCATAATTCAATTAGACTTTACAACCTGTTTTTTAATATAAAATGCTCTCCAATATTGTATAGTGTGCAGCATCATTTAAACATGCTGAGTCCTGCCACTGGGTTGCTGCCTCTCTGAGAGATGCTGACAGCTCTCCTGGCAGCCTGAGCATCCATCACTCTCTGCTCTTTGGGAGTGGTTATCTTTGTGCCTGAAGATGCCAAGACTGTTTAAATGTCAATAAGATGTTGCCCAGATGAACTCCTCTGCAGCTTAAACAAGCCTGCTTCTGTTTTTTTCCCTTGTGCATCCACATTACAGGCTGTGAACATTGCTGCTCTCACTGCTTTTGCTGATGAAAAGACCGAAAAGGAAAAGTCAAAGTACAGATAAAACACTAGGGTGATGAGAGTTGGCAGTGGGTAGGGAGTAAGAACCAGGTAGGAAGGAAGGAAGAAGGGAAGGAAAGTTGGAGAAAGAGTCAGGCTGGGCTGGTACAGATGTGATGGGACTGGCTTGGCAAGTGTGCTGCCAGGGAGCCAAAAGTATGGGAAAAGATTGGACAAGGAAGAAGAACAGTGACAACGTGGGCCTGAGATTTACAATCAGTTTGCTGTTACCTGGGTCTGTCTGGCAGCAGAGCCATGATAATACTGTGTAGGCATTCTTAATGCTAAGCATGTCTACATAATAAAACCAGCTTGACCTATATTTTTTCTGTGTGTATCTATATACATGGTGTTGTTTCTCAGCAACACTGTAGCCAGTCATTTCACTGGGCTGTTCAGGCACATTCCATGCCCCGCTCTGTTATCGTGCACTCACAGCTTGGCGCTCACAGTTCCCCAGGACTAACATTAATATGACATGTGATTATTCACGGACCTGACTATTTTTATGAAGAATCAAATGCCAACCTGAATGTTTCACAGTGGCAGTGTTTGAGAATTTGGGACCTTCAAAATGTTAAGAAGTGGTACCATGTAAGACAAGGCATGGATGCACAGGCCAGCATTATGAAGTTCATTGTCTGGCCTACTTTGTATACTGGTGTCATATGCTTAGAAAGTAAAGGTGACAGAGTTTAGGTTGCATTTTGAGCAGGGAATGCAGCAACTAAATACTTCAGATGAGATTTGCACCTGGTGAGATTTCTTAAGAGCACTCAAGCTGCCAGAGAGATGCTTGATTTATACTGAGCATCACCTTGACCTCCTTGAAGAGAAATGAAACAAGGCAATTAGACAAATCTACATTAGCCAGTATTCTAGACCTATGGAAGCACTTACATGTCTTTGTAAAGCTTGCTCCTTATACCACTTGCCTTGAAATTTACATTTTTCCATTCCGTGATATGCACATTTTCCCACAAAAAATAATGCAGATTTTTATAAGTAAGAAAAGAGATTTTTGATCCTTTTTCTTGAGTCTGTTTCTTGACACACACTCTCTCCCCTCCCTTTTTGCTTGGCCTCAGTAACAGTGCTGCTCTGATCAGCAAAGATAAAGGGATTTTTTCCACCATGAAAAAGCAGATATCCTGAATACCATGTGTTGTGTATTCTCTTTTGTCTTGGAGATGGAAAAATATCGCTACCAGAAGGCCATCATTTGGAGTCTTGTTCACTTCCAGAGGGCATTCTTTAACAGGTTCTTTTTATACTGAGTCTTTTGGGAGTAGTTCAGGGAAAAAAAAAAAGGAAAGAAAAAAAAGTGCTACAAGTATAACTAGCTCAAAGAGTTCTTTGCCTTCTGGCAGGCAACAGTTCTTATATTACATCCTCTGATTTGATTTAGTAGATGTTCTAAACTCCTGGCAAGTGCCACAATAGTTTTTAACATTACTGTGTTTCATGATGCTGGGTTCAGGGGACTTGGGGATTTTTTGTTATTATTATATTTTATTCCACTGTTTAGCTTATTTCTAAGGTGCAGCCTTAATTTCCTTTAACTTTTCTCCCGTGTTGTCACACCAGAGAGCTCTACCAATGCAGCATTTAGCGGAAGTAGGGCCTGATCCAACTACGGACCTGGTAGATTGTATGTTGTTTTCAAGCTTTGAATCAAGACCAGGTGCCTTATCCAAAAGCTGTACTCTTGCTCAATAACAAAGATTGGAGATGAACCAGGAATTTGTGTGTGAAATTGTACTATTTCTGTCCTAAATGATCATGGCACTTCTTCCTAGGCTGTTAAAATACAAGACTCTGAAATATTTAATCAGGTTTTTAGCCTTTAATGATAACAATGTATTTAAGCCATCTTCTGTATAGTTTTGAATTTTCTAAGTAATTTGTAGTACTTTTATATCCATAATATCATGAAAGATAGACATAAAAACAGTTATCCCGCATTTTTATGATTTATGGATAGAGGAGGAAAAGATGAAATGTATTCATAAATGACTTGTGGAGTTGACTAGTGAAGTGAAAAGGTTGTGTATGATTTGAGATTACTGGTAACGGTTGGACTTAAATCAGGGTATAAATTGCTGCAGCGTGATTATGTAATACTGAATATTGGGAAGATAAAATATCAGATGAATTTGTTGGCAAAAGGAGGAGGGTAATGTCTATGGGACAAAGTATCTTGATGACTATAGTTTTAACTAGTAGAAATCAGGAGAGGAACTGGGCATTAATGAGGACAGATCTCTGAAATTACCTATTCATGTCAAATAGCAGTTTAAATGGCTAGCAAGTACTAGGACAGTAGAAACATATTCTTTGTATAAGCACATGGAGCATCGTATCTGTAATTATAGTCACTTGTATGATACAGAATTAGTAAATTGGTAAAAAGCCTAGAAAAAGAGAGTAAAATTGGTTAGGAACGTGGAGCATAGGCTAGAAAGGGTCTGGCTGTTTCATGCCTGTTGAGGAGCAGGTGAATAAGAAATAGTCACTGTTTCTCACAGTGCAAGAAAGAGGGTCACCAAGGAAATTATTGTATAACATTTAATTAAATTATGAAACTGATTTCCACAGGATGTTGTGGAGACCAAGATATAAATGTGGCAAAAAGGGATCAGACAAATTCAGGAAAGCTAATTTAATCAGTGATTATTAGACATGACAGTCTGGAGAGTCAATGGAGAGAGAACAGCACCTCCAAAGTATGACTCATCCCATCCTAGGAGAAGTGTCTTAGATCAACTTGCTGAATCGCTATCTGGAGATGTCTGTTTTGCTGTTAAAAAAGCTGTGGGTGCAATTCAGTGGTGTTTGATTATACAGAAAGGATATTTTTCTATTTGTCATTAGGATATTTTTGTTCTTTGTTAGCAGCAGTTTAATTTTTGCACCTTATTGCAGAAGTATAAGAAATACGAAGGAGATTATATCATCCCCAAAGTCGCTCTCAGACTCTGGAATCATTAGAGAGAGCAACAAACATTTTTATCTTAAACCTTTTTGCCTCCACATTCTCCAGTGATGAGTGAAGTAATCATGAGGTAATGCCAAGGAAGGCAGTGTTTTATATTTCTAGCTTTCCAGATTCTACAGACTTAAATAGTCCAGGGTAGCTGCCAGTGCAGTTACAGCTGCTTAGTATCATGGTTGGGAATAAAAATATTTCACCACTGCTGTATCTTGTCACCTGGGAGCAGCAGTTGCTGCGAAAGGCACAGCTCTGTGAAGGCTGTCCAGGCTCTCTGTCCTTGCCTGTTACCTCCAAAAATTCCCTCCTCATTTTGGGGACATCCTCCCTGATGGCTTCGAGAAGAGCCTCAGGGTTGTCTATGCAAGTGCAACTCTGCTTTAAAATGAACACGTCTTTTTATGCTGACTTTTCCTTTTTTATCCAGCACCTTTGTAGTTTGCTTCAATAGGCCTCATCTATTCCCATGGTCAACTCAATGACAGACAGCCCTAAGTTAGGGAAAAACATCCTGCCCCTTGAGAATTAGAGCTATATGTCATGCTTTCCAGGATACATAGCCTACAATAATGTCTTTTTCTTGCTAGGTGTTCTAGAATAGTTTCCCGAGGGGGTCCTTATCTAAAGGTGGATAGTGAATCAGAACAAAATTTTATTTTCCTAGACAATTTAATGGAACTGCAGGCTGATATTTTAGATTTGCAATTTTGAGACCTTTGAAAAGATTTCTGAGTCAGCTTGTCTGAGCTTAGCAACCTCTATCAATTGCTTTTTCCTGGTAGTTGATAAACTGAAGGAATTCAGACAGTATTTTTTGTGAATTTCTTAACAATTTAAATCCTTATATAGCTTTCATTTGTTTTCTTTCATATGTTTATCTGCATCACCATTGTCTTTTTTTTTTGTCCAATGATTTTGTCCAGTGTATTGCTATGGCCTGTCCCAGAGCTGTTCCTTTGTAACAGCTTTCCGTGTACTTTGCTGAAGGAGTTCTGCATGCACTGATATCCAAATCAAAAATGTTGCTTACCTTTTTTTTTATCACCAAAAATATAACTCCTGAGCTGTGTTCTAGAAAAACAAACATTTTAGAAAGTGATCTGAAAAGCAGGCATCTCTTTAAATCAGAAAAGCCCAATACACAATAGACTTGTGTACCTTGCCTGTTGTTCTTTGCAGGATGAGGCACTGAAGTTCTCATGGATGATGTAGTACTACAAATGTGTGGTGCATTGTATAGATCTCCTCTGTTTTCTCCCCTTTCTTCAGTATAGATTTTATTATTCTTGGCCATGGTAAATGCTACCAAAATTTAGACAAAAATGTATATCACTCTCTCTTTTTTTTTAAATACCTTTTATTATTTTACAAAAAAAAAAAGGCATGTGTGCACACACACAGATTCAGCTGAGCGATTTATCAGTTTTGTGATGGCATGGCAACAGCCAGTTTTTATAAAAATTTATTCCAATAGAGCTCTCATTGAAAAACAGTTGGAAGAAATTGTTCCAATTATTTTTAATGTATGAAATGATAAAACTGTGAAGTCCTTTAGCATGAGAGGCTTTCTCTCTCTCCCTTCCTGCCTCCCTCTGGCTTATCTTTTAACAGAAAGACCATATGCTGTGATTCATATTTGAGACTCATGGAAAGTTGTATGTTTTACCTTGCTGTGTTGCAGAACTATTGTACTGTATAAATGAAGTCAAAACTAGAAGAAATTGCTAACGGCTTTCATTTGCTGCATTGCAAAGATTTACTGGATTGTGTTTGTAATTAATTTTTAGTTATGAAGGACGTACACAAAGCTCAGAGGCTTGCCATTAAGATCATGAAATAATAATGAGGTTCCTGTACTGGGGACATAGAGTCTCCTCTGAGACAGCCAGCATTCCTTTTGCTTTGTCCTTTTTACTCATTTTGCAATTTCTATCAATATTAATGAGTGCATTCTTTTTTCCCCTCAATATATAACCTTGCTAGCAGCTCTGTCATCTGTAAAAATACTTATATTTTTTCAGGAAGAAAGGTTTGTGAGACTTGTCTATATTATCTATCAGTGATTTCAAAGAGCAGTGTTACTAATGCGCTAATTAATGAGGAAATACTAGGTAATGGTTACATGCATCATTGCTTTTTGATGCTGGGTTTGCCTATGTAACAGAGATATTCAGTACTAAAGAGCTCATGTTCTCAGTCTGCATTAAAGTAATTTTTACATTTAATCAATTGGTGCTTTATGACAGAATTGGATTGGCAGATCTGGAAAGAGAGTCTTCTAAAGGAGGAAGAACAGTGAATACTTCTAAATTCAGTCCTGGTAGGACCAGTTCATACATTCCCAGCTTTGACCTTTTTTGCTCCAATATCCTTTAAGGATACTAGTCAAGGCTGAAAAATGACTTGGAGATCAACTATGATTTGGACCTCCTGTGCATTATGAAACAGCAAAGGGGGTATAGTGGTGGACTTGGCAGTGCTGGGTTAACAGTTGGGCTCTGTGTTCTTAAAGATCTTTTCCAACCTGAACAATTCTCTGATTCTGTGATTGGATCTGTGCATAGGCACAAAGAACAGGTGAGCCTGGCAGCTCTGTCTTGGGCACTGCTGACCTGTCCTGGCTGCACGTGCACTCCTTGCTGGTTGTGTGTGTGCTGGCTTGAGTGGACAGGAAGGCTGACAGCTTGTTGTCTAACACAGCATAGCACAAGAGCATCAGCCTGTTAAGTGAGATCAGAAACACCTTATTTCCCATCCAACCTTCAGATGCATAGCATAAGTGGGGATTAAGGCATTTTTCATGGACTCCAGAGGGAGAGCCTATAGATAGAAGCCTGATGAATTAATTTCAGTGAGCAGGGTTTCCCTGTGATGGCTTTTCTCTGCTATTAAAACAGGGCACCGTGTCATTTAACTGATTTGTTAGTTCAAGTGTGAGACCCCTGGTGGCCTAGTGGTTAGCATGCAGGACTCTCACTGCTGC
>NW_020897742.1:2303532-2435933 GCF_003984885.1 Neopelma chrysocephalum | reverse complement strand
TTATTATTATTATTAGTTCAAGTGTGTGGTGAGTGTTGGTCTTCTCACAGGAAACAAGTGACAGGTTGAGAGAAAATGGCCTCAGGTTGCATTAGGGGAGGTTTGGATATCAGGAAAAATTTCTTCACTCAAAGGGTGGTCAGACATTGAAAGAGGCTACCTATGGAAGTGGTGCTATCACCATCCCTGGAAGTGTTTAAAAGGCACATGGGTGTGGCACTTGAGGATATGGTTTAGGGCTGAACACAGTGTTGCTGGGTTAGCTGTTGGAATTGATGATCTTAGAGGGCTTTTCTAACCTAAAGAATTCTATGATTCTAAGTTAGCTGTCTAAATTTTGAGGGCAGGATCACATTCACCTGATTCAGCTGCTTAAGCAGAGGTGTCTAATGCCATCTGTAAGGGCCTAAGGTGTCTGAGACATCAACATGTGTCCAGACAGCTGAGGTAACTGGAGTGGTTCAAGTCATACCAGTTAGGTCATCTCATCCTTGTTGTTGTGAGGTGGTTACCAACCTGTCTGCTTAGAGCTAGATTGAAGGTATTAAAATGTTACTTCAAATGAGCCATCCAACCACTCTAAAATTATTACATTTATTCCAAACCATAATATCAAAAGTGATGGAAAAACTTTGCATTTCAAAGTTTGAAAATTCTACCTTAGGAAAACATTTTCAGGTTTTCTTCTGTGTTTCCTTGATAGTTGGTGTTATTGCTGGTCGAATTTTAAGTATATTTTTCCTGTTCAAGCTGTGTATGTGATTCATTTGCTCACTTGTTTGTATGAGTAACGTTTTTGATCACCCCTCAACGTCCAACTGAAAAGTGTAAAGCCATTGATTTCATTCTGCAGAATTATGATTCATCTTCTCAGTAATGTCTTTCCTCTGCGTTTAATCATGCTCCATCTGAAGCAGTCACAAGGGATAGTTCTGATGATTTGTTTATAATGAATTTGGGGTGAGCATTGCGCCAATGGATCACTAGCCACAATGATGTAAACACTTTATTTTGATTTTGAAAGGTTTTTAGTAAAATAAAAAGCTGTAATCTCCTCTCCTGCTAACTGCTTCTGTTAATATCTGCCATGTGGGTTTTAGTAATGTAGTTTTTTAGCCCATAGGTCAAAACAATCTGTAGAAATCAGCTCAATGGCAGCAGTCATAGATGGGTGTTCAAAAGCGAGCTAACTCCAGTCTGGAGTGCTCGTTTTCAGGCAGAAATGGAATGGAAGCAAAAGGTTTAAAGTATATCTGTATGTGTTAGCTTATATTTATTTCAGTTATCACAACACTATTTGTAGCCCATATGCTGATATATAGCTCTCATTACAGGACACAGGAGCATGAACAAGATGAAAAAGAGACCCTGTCACTGCTGTGTGAGTTGGAAACAGAGAGAAAACAGTCCAATCACTGATCTTGGCTGCTGTTAATTCCAGCAGAGTCTGCAGGATGGCCATACAGTGCTCACCATACCTTCTTCTCCCTGTGAATTCAGAGCAATGAGACAGGGTCTTGCATTGCTGGACGGGGCTGCTAAAGGGACTGCGTTGGGTAAAGAGAGAGTTGGATGTTAGAGGTGGATTGGAGAATGTAATTTAGCATTTACATGATCAGAGTGAAATTCGTTACAATAGAATGTTGTATTTAATAATAAGAAGAATTATTTATCTTACTCTTTGAGGCGAGGACTTGAGAATTATAGTGAAGAAAAAGCAGGGAATGACATGGACATAGAAAACCAATCCTGAACAGTTTGATCTCTGCAGTTCAGCTACTTGAAACTATTTTGGTTTGAGGAGGCCTGGAAAAAACCAAACCTGAATAAGTATTGAGATGTATAGGAATAAAAGTCAACTTTGGAAATGTATGTGTTTCCTAGTGAGATCAGGAACAGCATTAGGTTATCCACTGTCGATAAGCAAGGTAGGATTTTTCTTGTGTCACTTTAAGCATTTAGAAATCCAGTTTCAGATCTAAGTTTACAAGGCTGCCTCTACAAGCAGCAGAAAGAAAGAGACACTTGGTGATTCATTCTGTCTTAAAATACTCATGCATATATTCATCCTGCCTCTTTCAGACATCTCACTCTGTATGGGGTGAATCACTGAAATTTCTGGCCATCTCCATTGGCTGCAGAGGGACCAAAGACAACTGACTTTTTAAGCATCAAACATTTGATTCAATTAATGCACCTTTGCAGAAAGAGTTGTGATGAGGAATATGGATATAAATGAAGAGTGAATCTTGTACTATTAAGCAAAGCCCAACAACTTATGAGTCAGAGATGCAGTCCTATAAAGGCATCTGATGGATTCAAACTCAAATTAAAATGAGGCTGGAAGGTGAACAGTGAAAGTACTTAGTGAGAATACCAGCTTAAGGAGTTTGACTGTGCACATATCAAACCAGAGTACAGTGACATTTCAAACTAACAATATGGAAAACTGATAGCAAATCAGAATGTAATACAAGTGGAGAGCAAGCATGGAATACTTTTTGATAACCTTATGACAAAAT
The DNA here is from genome assembly GCF_003984885.1 of Neopelma chrysocephalum. Taxonomy (NCBI): domain Eukaryota; kingdom Metazoa; phylum Chordata; class Aves; order Passeriformes; family Pipridae; genus Neopelma; species Neopelma chrysocephalum. The sequence continues at coordinate 2,433,411 of NW_020897742.1, read as the reverse complement.
AAATTAATATCTATTTACAAACAAATGAAAACTAAGGAAAAAAATGTGCATATATGTAAATGAGGTCAAGGCAATGGCTAAAGTTCAAAAAACCTTATCCCCAAGCGTGAACCTTCAATAATCTTTCACTCAAAGAAAAACGGAATTTTAATTCACACTAGTTTCTACAAATTGACAAAAATTCTGTATCTCAGACAGAGGAAATGTTGATACAGTTTGACATATCAAAATTAGATGGATGTTTACAATCTACACAAATGTTGTCCCGTGGTTCCAGAATAAGACTGGAACCTACTCAGAGAAATTATAATGTGCATACATGCCCTGTCAGTCTTCTCCTAAAAAAGAGATGTTTGCAGAAATTATCCCCGAAAAGGTGGAGTACTGAATAGTGGATAGATCTCTGAAATATCTAAAATTGTATGAACCACTCTTTTGAAATGCAAGGCTCAGAAAGTGACTATCAGTGCTGACATGTAACTTGTTCCAGTGGCCACTCTGAAGTAGTGATGTCCAGGAGGTTCCAGATTTCACATCTCATGAGGAAAAGCTTATTGGAAACCATATTCTAGAATAAAACCTCAGAGAAAGCAATAAAAAACTCTTATATTTCATAAAAGGTACAAAACAAACTTGTCACAGCAATCAAGGCTCTGATGTTGGAGCATTCTGGATAATTAGGTGATTGCAATGGTATTCAGCATATGAATTATTAGGGAAAGGTACAGTAAATGTTCTGCAGGCATTTTAAGATTATTATTTACGAGGAAAAAATTCAAGACAACAGACCTGTGAAGAAAATACATATTCCACTGCTGAAAAATGAGTCTTCTTCCTCAATTCACACCTCCTTGTTACTCACTGATCACCACCCTCAGTAGACACTGGACCAGTAGCAAAATGAAACTATGGCAACAGATGAACTTAACATATTTGTCTCAGCATTAACAAGCATATTGTTCTCTCCAGAAATTAATCATGAAATTCTGTAGAACATATAAATCACTAAATTCTACTGAAATATTGGAAAATAGGTTGACATGGAAATAAACCCACAAACAAGTTTGAGTTATGGCAGGCATCAAAGCCAAATAACAAAGGTAAGGAGAAAGCAAAAATTTTCTTAAGGACAACTGATCATTCAGAGCCTAAACTTTCTGTAGAAATGGGGACACTCTCCTCCTTGTGGTCGGAAAGGACCTGAGAGAAAGAACAAGCAAAAGAGGGATTTTGTCTTTCCAAGTACAAAGCTAAGTCATAGAGCCTGGACGCTCTTCTGAGCACTTGTGTCTTGTTGAACAACTCAAATAATTCTTAGCTTTACACTGTGTCCTGCCATCCATGTCCAATTGCAAAGGAGAAAAGCTAGCTATAGCTTTTTGTAAACAACTTCCCAATACAAATGAGAAAGGGGGCAGAAATAAGACCCTGCCATGTTCTTCAGACCAGGTTAGTTTTTACCTAAGCTGCCAGCTTCAGCACTGGGCTTTCAATAGAGCCCTACTGTGACTCACAGGAGTGCATCAACAGTGGAACTACTGGTGAATCTGGTATTGCCCTTGATTTTCATATTGAAAATGTAGAGAACTCCCTTTTCCAGACTCCACAGAAAACAAATCCACACTTTTAATGAGATAAATCCAATTTTAGCTTCCTAGTCACCCAGAAAAAAAAGCCCTACATACCAGTCATTGTTGTGTTAGAGCATCCTCCTGCACAGCTTTTACCCTTTCTAATGTTTTCTTTATTGCTTGAATCTAATTGAATATCCATCTCATTTCAAATAAAATTTAAAAATATATCTCTCTTCTCTTGGTTAAACCTCTTTTCTCCATTTATTATTCAATTCGGTGGGATAATTGCATTCCTTAATGTAATTACTCTCTATTTTCCCCCATTTCTTTCGCACGAAGAGATTACGGACCTGAATCTGATATTTGGTAAAGCCAGTAAAGTAATCTGAAATTACTGCATTTATTCCAGTTTTTGCTGTAGTGTAATATAAATCAGGATCTAGCCTACTTGTTTCACCCATAGTTTGAGGTTTATGTTGTCAGCTGTAAATCATGTCTGCTATATATTTCAGTATATAGCAGTATAGTGTTACACAAACACAGAATCACAGGATGGATAAGGTTGGAAGGGACCCCAGTGGGTCATCTGGTCCAACCTCTCTGCTCGAGTGGAGTCATCCTAGAGCTTGTTGTGCGGTATTGCATCCACACAATTCTTGAATATCTCCAGTGAGGGAGACTCCACAACCTCTCTGGGCAATCTGTTCCAGTGCTCGATCTCCCACACAGTAAAGAGGTTCTTCCTCATACACACACACATGTAAATTCTTATTTTTCAGTCATAGTTGGTTAGAAATTCAAAATAGAGCTCCAAGTTTTGTCTGAAGGAGAAAGCTGTTCCTTCACGCTTGGTTTTGCTTCTAAGTAGGGAGAACAACATGGTCCTGAGGTAACTGATGGGCAATACAGCAACATAAAAGTCTGTTAGCTCTACCTATACCTGATAATGGATTTATCCCACAATTATTACTGAAAGGATGTCTGCAGCTCTTCAGTCGCAGAACTGTGGAGGTTGGCAGGGACTTCTGAAGATATACAGTGCTCAGCCCTACTCAGCAGGGTCAGCTAGAGTGGGTCCTCAGTGCCTGGCATTGTCCAGCCCCATTTGGCTGTCACTGTGTCGGGTACTCTGCCCTTGGTGCCTCTGCCAGTGTCTGGCGTGGTGTTCCTTGCCTGGCTTTTCTGTCCTGACAGCAAATACCTGGAGGTGGATTTCTTTCATCTTCCACTCCTACAGGTTGTTGCAGCTCTTCTTTCTTGCAGGCAAAGTGCAGGCATGGAGCTGCTGTGTGTTTAGATCCAGGGGTTCTGAGAAAGGAGTAGGAAGATGGGACTGAGCCAACTGAGGGAGTTTTTGACTCATGGGGGTCAAACCCATCTGCGGGAGAGCCACAGATGCCATGACATCATGAAGTAAAGGCTCCTGATCACTGAAGAGGATCTGGCTTACAGGAGAGACAGTGACAGAAAAAAAACAACTGCTGCCACCACTAGTTCCTTCTAACACAACTGACCCCTTTTTCAAAAGGTTTAATCATAGTGTAGTACTTACATGGTGTCAGCATCTTAAGAGCTGGTATCACGCAACAGTACCAGAACCTTCTCTAAAATATATTAATCTTTTGAATGTTTTGGGAAAAGAAGGGGCTTTCTAGTGTAGTTCTGCTATGCAAGGTATAGGACTCAGCATCATCCTTGCTTCATGCAAACTGACTTAGAAATTGTGTTGACAACTGATGTGAAGAGGTGCTTCACAAATTGCCTAGGGAGAATAGAATCATAAAATAGTCTGGGTTGGAAGGGACCTTAAAGACCATCTAGTTCCAACCACCTGTCATGGGCAGGGACACCTTCCACTAGACCAGGTTGCCCAGGGCCCCATCCAACCTGGCCTTGAACACTTCTAGGGATGGAGCATCAACCACTCTGAGCAACCTGTTCCAGTGCCTCACCACCGTTATTGCAAAAAATTTCTTCCTTATATGTACCTTCTTTCAATATAAAACCGTTACTCCTTGTCCTTTCACTACAACCCCTGATGAAGTCTCTCTCCATGGGGATGGGAAAATTCCTCTTCTTTTCCACACATACATTTCCTTGGGTACTTATTTCCATGGGGCTTTGGCTATGAGGTCGTTGTTTGTTTTGTGTGTGAAAGACACACTACAGCTCCAAATTTCATCTTCTTCTGTGAAACAATAAGTGTATTTGAAGAAATGAGGCATCTTTGTGGCTTGATAGCCTGCTTCTATCATCATGCGGATGTTAGAAAAGGCAGTGTCTGAAGTAGCCTGAAGAGAAAGGAATGATGCTGGGAATTGTCAGGAGTTAGAGTTATTACCAGCACACAGCTGGAAATTTGATAAACAGCCTGCTTAAAAATCATGTGAAAATGATTCTGTTACTGTAAATTGTATGATTTTCCCAGCACTAATTGTTTGGGGTTTTGTTACCCGTATATATATGTATGTTGGAGTCTATACAGTGTTTGATGTGCCATTTATAGATTTGTATTGTGTCAAAGATTGCAAAGACACCCACCACGCTTGCTTGCTCAATGCCTGGATTTCACATGTAGTCCCCAGGAGTCAGCACGTTCCTGTGGGAGCTTGTGGGCTGGGAGTGGGCAGAGGGGTGGGGGTGAACCACAGTTTTCCTTCCAACCTAATGAGTGCCTGCCAGCGCAGCTGAGCTGGCAAAGTGAGTGTTGTCATTTGCTTCTGGCATAGTCCACACGACTCGTTGCCATTTCCCAAAGCCAGAGAAGAGCAAGAAAAACATGCACCATACAAGGGAATTCATCAAATGCACAGAACTCACGAGGCTGCAGAGGTGTTAGTTGACTACCAACCGCTTCAGCTCATGCAGAATTACTGAGAAACCAGAGTGTGAACATGGTCAGGTGTCAAAGCAGCCAAAGTACACGGGGATTAGTAGGTCCAATCAGTTAGGTGCTTGTGCCCAGGGATATAAGGCACTCCTGGAATCAGTGAGGGAGGGAGGTGACTTCAATCACCAGCGCCTCTTCTCTAAATGATCCTTTGGATGAGCACTTTTTCTCTCAGCTATCCATGGGGGAATTTAGTGAAATTAGGCAGCTACTGCATATGCCAAAAACAGGTGGTATGACTGCCCCTTTTCCCCATAACTGTGTCACAGAATGACAGAATCACCAAGACTGGAGGAGGCCTCCAAAGATGCCCAAGTCCAAGCCCCTGCTCGAGCAGGGTCAGCTAGAGATGATTGCACAGAACTGTGTCCAGTGGGATTTTGAGTATCTTCAAGGATGAAGACTCCACAACTTTTCTGGGTAACCTGTTCCAGTGTTTGATCACCTGCACAGTAAAGAAGCATTTTCTTACATGAAGACAGAATTTCCTGAACCTGAGTTTCTGCCCACTGCCTCTTGTCTCCCTGGGCATCCCTAAGAGGAGGCTGGCTCTGCCATATTTGTTCCCCTCATTGGGTATTTAGACACACATTGATAAGACCCTCTGAGCCTTTCCTTCTCCAGGCTGAACATCCCTAGTCCTCTCAGATTTCCTTTGTATGACCAATGCTTATCACCTTTGTGGCTGTTTGCTGGACTCGCTCCAGTAAGTCCATGTCTGTCTGGTAGGGGGAGCCCAGCACTGGATCCAGTGACCTGGTGAATTGGTGAGGTATGTCTCACCAGTGCAGAGCAGAGGGGAAGGATCACCTCCCTCAACCTCCTGGCAGCACTTTTCCTGAAGCAACATGAAAAGGAAATGGTTTTATATAACTGTGTTTAAGGGAAGTAAGCAAAACAACATAGAACTGGTTTTCAGGCACAGGGCTGGACATAGTTGGTGCTGTCTTCTCAGTGGAATTTGGGTCCTTTTTCAGCACAAATGTGAGATCTTTGGAAGCACTCAGTTTATTCTTTCTTAGGAACAGCTAGAGTTCTGTTTGTTTGCACTTGGTCCCTTTGAACTCTGGGCACTTACTGAGGAGGCTGGAGGGTAACGAGAGGAGGGAAAAGAAGTTGGTGGGAATGAAGCTGTGTTAGCAACAGTTTGGGAGGTCTTTTGAAGTCATTAAACAACAAACAAGGTTCTGTAAGTCACGTTTTGCTATTGAACTCAAGTTTTTTTTCTTTAGGTCTTTAGTAAAATTTTGTTTTGTAAAACTGTGCTCACACTGGCAGCTTAGTACTGGCAAGCCAAGTGGGAGCTGCAGACCTGATAAACCTGTGCAGGAATTGCTGTAAGATATTCCAGGGAAAAAAACCTTGCTTGGCCAGGAGGTTTGGATGATGATCGAGCGGAGAGCATTTAAAATGGCACAAGCACATGTGGGACACATGATAACATTGCAGGAAAGCTATTAAACAAACGATACTAGGTCTTCAAACTGGAGGAACTGTTTTCCTCTTTCTCCATGGTGACTTAATGCCCACTGCCTCTAAAGGCCCCAGCAAATCATATAAAATGTTTGCTAACCCATGCTGCTGAACCATTTTAGAGTAAGTTCCAGCTGCTGCTGAAGCCCTTTCCTGCTTCCCAAGCTGGCTGGCATGGGCCTCTTGAGGTCCAGCAGGGCAAAGAGCAGGCAGGTACATCCTCATATTGCACTTACTTGCCTGCTGCTGGCACAGCCTGGACTGCTTCAAGTTGGGGATTGGCTGTTTAATAAATTTCCATCTTTTAAATCTGACCTCCCTACAGACCTGTAAAAGCAGCAATTAAGGTGTTACTTAATGAAGTACTGGAGTACTAGTCTACTAAGTATTTCTCAAAAGCCATTTTCTCTGGGCAGCTGATGGCCTCTTTGCGCATTTCAGAAAAGGGACGTGTTTTTAAACTCAGCCTTCATTGCTGTTGCTACTTGTTACACAACAGTAGAGTTTTAGTGTTTTTCTTGATCTCTACTTTGGATTTTGTTGTCCTTGTTAGTATTAATAAGCATTCTCCTGCCAGAGTAACCTCATTGGGAACAGAATTGATACCTTTATTGATGCCATGTGGCACCCAAATACCTGGTTCCTTGTTTATTGTGAATCTCTCCCCCACAATGGCTTGAAATCAAAGCATGTTGCTTTTTTTCCTTTTCCCTTTCATGATTTTTGCCAGAAAACACAACAGAAGATGAATAGCAGTGTTTCAGTTGTCACATTAGATGGTTGGAAGTATGGAAATTGGAAGCAAATTTATAGTTTAAAATGGTAAAATTTACTAAAGAAAGAAATGCTTGCAGTGATCTTTCCTCTTCTTGAAAACTTAGTGATTGTGCAGCTGTTCTCTCCTGTCTTTTCCTAGTGCGTATTCGTAGATTTTCACAAAGAAAATGCATGTTTGCAAAACCATGATTATAAGTTAATTAAAAATAGTTTTCATTTAGAAAACTAAATGTGTTGGTGGTAGCATACTCATTGCTAATGGCTGACTGTACTTTTGCAATTGTAATAAGAGATTCAGTGAAGCTCTAGAAGATGTTAGGATATGATTAACTAGATAATCTACGTATTTGAGTTTTTATTCCCAAACAAGGTGGATCTCCCATAGCCAGAAGTGTGAGATTATATTTGATAATTATATGAGACTCTTGAGCTTTCTTGCAGATTGTAATTCAATTCCATAAGAAAATAGCTTTAAAACATGGAGAAAGAATGAATGCTTTTAATTCTAGGAAGGCATTGTGACCAGCTTGGTCAGCATGTCTCAAACAGAGCCCAGCAGATTATGCACCATGCTGTGCTGGAGCAGCAAATAAAAGTACAGAACCCAGCAGTCCCAAATTATACCTTTCTCAAATACTGGGTTGATTCTGTGGCAAAAATAGTGTCTGAGAGTGTTTATCAGAATGTCAGCTGTAGTTTTCCTTTACTAGAGGATAGTCTATGGTGAAGTACATCAGAGATGGATGGAAGGTGTTTGGGACTTACTGGACTACCTGTTGCAGACAAGCAGCTGACCAAAATTAGGGACCCGTATCACAGAAGCAGAAAGCTGGTGTCTTGTTTCTCTGAATCTGATGATAGAAAAGGTTACGTGTGGATATGTGTGTTTATTCATGTATTCTTACATACTTAATCTCCATGTTCTGTAGATGTTCTATAGTGTTTTATGTTCACAATATTGAAAACAATACACATAACTTTGAAAGATGGAGCTGAGATTCACAATTCTGTCTGCTTCCACCTGTGTAGTGCCAGTTCCAAGGGCTTTAAAGTTAACACAACAAAGATTGAAAAGTTGCTATTACAGAAAAGTTGTCAGTCAAAACCACCTGATTTTTGCTCATTGAAGATGCTTTTTTTCATTGATAGGTGTTGTTGAGTTAAACATTAATGGGGATAAGAATCCACGTGAAGAGTTAAGTAACAAAACACTTGGATAAATTAAGAGAGCCAAAAGGTGTCTTATGAATCTACCTAAGCTAGTTACCCTAACTGCTGAGAATCATTAGAGGTCTTCTGGGTCCTAGGCAAAGCATGTTATGACTGCAAAGATAACAGAGCTTAAATTAAAAAAAAAAAAAAGGGAAATAAACAGGCTCCATAAAGACTAAAACAAATAAACCAGTCATTTTTTCATGTAAAAGCTATCTGAGTTGGAGCTAGAGAAATAACTGGTATACTGTAGTCTCCATGGGATTTAAACTCAGATTTTGCCAAATTAGGTCAGTGTCGTACATGAGAAGATGGGGACTTCAGAGATAAGGCTGGGGCAATTGTTCTAAATACTATGAATTGCAAACCAGTAGTTTGGTCAAAACTGCTGATTTCTGGATATCTGAGTGTACAGTTATTCCTGTGGCAATTAACTGGAAAGTTAAACCCTTACATATTTGTTCTAAGTTTACCAAAACATGTGAATGGGAGATTGGCAAAGCTTCAGAATAAGTTTAGAGCAAGGGTGTGCTGCTCTTAGGTAACAGCTGAGTGAGCCCTTGCAGCAAGTTCTTGTAGTTCAGAAAGATGAAGGAGGAGTGATTAACTTTGCACCTGCTCAAGGAAGGTTCCCATAAAGGAAATCATATAAATAGATCGATATGTTGGAATAGAACAAAGTATGTCCTTCTGAGGAGAAAGAAATTTCCCCTTCAAAACAGGGGAATATGCCAAAAGCAATCGATTAATATCAGGAATGGGTAGTCATATGGACTAGAAATCAAGGCATTCAGCATGGTGCAGTCATTAGACATAGATGCTAAACTGGAGATAAAAATGGAAATGCAAAGCTAGGCTCAGGAAAGAAATTCATCACTTTGCAGTTCTGTACAGGACAAGTTAAGTGTTGTCTGTCATCTGACTAAAAAATAACTGAAAGACATCTGTCATGAAGCAAACTGTAGCAGAATGGGAAAAATTAAAGAAGAGGATTTCTCTAAAGTTCTGTCAAAGGACGTCTCTTGAAATGTCAAAGAACCTGGAAGTATCTCAAAGGGCCAACATGAGTAATACTGAAATAACTGTATTTATGTATACATACATGCATATTTTGTATTTCTGGTTGTTTTATGTTTAATATTTATAAGTGTGTATACCAAATGTATGTGATTAATGCATTGAATATCTTCAGAGTTAACAGTGTGAAATGTAAACCGTCTAGTGCGTATCAGCTGTGCATTAAATATATAAATATGCATCTATGTATACATATGTGTATATATACATTTATATGTACAAATATATAGGAATTAAATTTATTTTTCCAGTTCAATTTCATCATTTTTTGAGACCAAGTGTGTGGAGTCTTGCATTGCTTCCTCCCAGTGGAACACCTCATGCTGTACGTTACAGGCCTCTCTGTCCACAGCATTGGACCTGTGAGGAATAGCTGCTAATGTGGGTGTCATATCAGAAGAGATTTTCAAGACAAAGAGTAATTCTGTGGACATCCCTGAATCTCTGATTTTTTATTTGGTAAATTCAAAGAAAAAAAATAAGTAATCTTTTTCAATCTTAGTGTAAAGAAAAGCTGTATGGTGCCTAATTTTAAGGCAAATAAGTAGTCTGTCTCTAGGCCTTGAGATTCCTAAATGAAAGAAGAATGTTGCCTTTTTCAATATTTTCAGCCTCCAATATTCAAGTATGACTAAGGTTCATGTTCACTAACAGATCTGGGAAGTTGTGTCTGACTGAAAGCAGCAGTGAGTACGAGTGTGCAGTTCAATCTTTATGGCTAATTCCAGTTTAATGGCCACATTTGGCTAATTGTATTCATTTATTTTCAAGGCAAAATGGGGAAACAAAACAGCAAGCTGGCCCCCGAGGTGATGGAGGATCTGGTGAAGAGCACGGAGTTCAATGAACACGAGCTAAAACAGTGGTACAAAGGATTTCTAAAGGACTGTCCAAGTGGTAGACTGAACCTTGAGGAGTTTCAGCAGCTCTACGTAAAAGTAAGTTATTTAATTTACTTTAACTAAGTTCCTGCTATTTGACTGCAGAAAAAGTTATGCAGTAACATAAAGCAAACATGTGGTCAAGACTCGCTGCTCATTTAGACTAAGGAATAACTTTGCTGGGAGAAGCAATGATGATGAGATAAATGGGAAATGCTACCATCATCACACCAGAGATTCATGTAACTGCAGTGACCGGAATCAAAAGTTTAGAAAAAGAGCTGTGATTTATTCACAAGAAAAATATTCTCTATGCTCTGCAATTCATGGGCCTCTTTCACCCTCAAAAGATGGTTGTGGTCCTGCTCAATACAAACCACGTGATTGCTGGACATACTTATATGACACTGGTGAAGTTTCATAGCAGTATGAGCTGCCGATAAATTACACACTGTGCACAAAGGAATTCTGTCTAAAATTTTAAGTATTGCCTTTATTTTTTTCCCTACTGCCACTTTCTTCTCATTTTATTGGAAAGGAAAAGCAGGCTGATCTGTTTATTTTCTTCTTATTTTTCATTATTTTATCAAGTTCAATTTAGTCTTTTCCTTACATTTATTATGTATTTATTCTGTAACAAGAAGAGTATGGGGGTAGCATAAGAAGTGTATTCATGTTACAAAGAAAATTATATTTTAATTCAGAATTGAGTGTCTGCCTAAAGGTCAGAGACTTCAAAGTAATGTTAATTAGGAGAAATATTGGATGGCAGTGATGAACAGTAAGATCAGAACAGCTCATAAATACAACGTGAGGCTGAATAAAAATAAAAAAAGCCTTTCAAAGGTAAGTAGTTAGTGTTGAGCACACTGACAGTTTCTTCAGACAAGTGGTACTGTCGTTTCCCTCAAATGCATGCTACAGTTCTTTCCTAAATTTCTTCAGCCTTGAACCCAATCATTCTGCAAATTATACCTAGCCCCTTTTTCTTTCTAATGAATGGTCTGGCAAAAACTTCCAACTCCAGCTTACATAAATAAGCTTCTGTCTTCATATTTTAATATTTATGGCTCAAGATGTTGCCTCACAATCCTTTTCTTAAGAAACAAATGACTTTGTAATAAATGTTATTTTCAGATGAAAGAATTTTTACAGCCCCAGGTATTATCCATGTTATTGACTGATAATTTGTAACTTCTATTTTAAACAGTTTGGAGTGCACTTCCAGCAAGAGCAGACATCTAGTCATTTCTCATACATGTTTCTGAGAAAAGCAAACGGTCTTCATGAAATTCCTAATAAAGTATGCCAGCTCTTTAGCAATAATTACTTTCTTTTTGGCAAATCACAGTAAACGGATTAATTTTTTTTTTAATAGTTTTTGTGTGCTGTGATAAAAAATATCTTCTGAAACCAGCTGAAAACTGTTAGGACTACCTCCCCTCAAAGGGGCATTTGAAGTGTTCATAGATACTTCGCAAGATACTTTACTCATGAAGACATACCAGAGAGTAAATTCAATATCATGTTTACAGAAATGGTAGTGCAAAAAATAACAGGAAGAGCATAAGCAGTATTTCGCTCTTGAAATTTGAAGACAGCTTTCTAATCTTACTAAACTTCAATATCTAGCCTTGAGTTTTATGGCCTCATATATCTTTAGATATGCACATCAAATACAATTGTCTCCCTTGCTTTGGTAGTTGTGGGTTTTGAGTTTTGCTGTGTAATGGCACTGTCATATATTTAGTCCAGTTTATTGCCATCGTATATATATTGTCTATACAGGGCAAAATACTAATTTTGCAGAGGAGAAATACAATTAGCTGTAGTAAATCCAGAGCTGTACTTCTCTTTCTGTTGCAGAAATGCTTGTAAAATAATGTCTCTGAGAAGCCAATAGTCTGAGTGTTGGCCGTGGTGGCGACTTCTCCTGTGCAGGACATTCTCCCTGCTCCAGCTGCTGGCTGCAGACAAAACCCCAGATGTGAAATTTGCTCTTTCCAGGAGGAGCCACCAGCAGGAAACCCAAATCATTATGATTGCAGTTACAGCACTTCAGTCCCCTTAAAGCACGTTCAGGGTGAAAATACATGAAGCATGTATTGATTTGTAATTCTTCTGCACAAGCTTGTAGTTGGGAGGGATGACATTTATCTGTTGGTCTAAACTGTATTTTATTGAAGAAGATTTCCATAGATCAATATATTTTGAAAAGAAATACAAGACTTACCTTCATTTCAGATTTATATTTACTTAAGATGACATTGTTTCTTTGTTCATGAGTTGTGTGGTGCACTGTCACATGCGTTGATAAAAAGGTGTTGGTCCTATAATTAAGATGCAAGGATAACTCTTTTTTTTTAACTCACACGCAGTACAAAAAATCCTCAGCTTAAAGAGCCCAAACATTTTATATCATATGAGGAGCAATATTTTGAGGTGAATTTCCTTGATGTCTCCACTTCTCTTCCATCATATTTGCAGAGTGGGGTGTACAATCTTGGAGAAGAGGAGCTGCCTTTTTTTTTTTTGTTAATGAAATGTAACTAGAGGTGTCCTGGGATCCCACCTAATATGTTACTGTATCTAATGCCTGCTAATAAGCTTGACTTGATCTGAAGCAGAACATCCAGAACATGTGTGATGTGAATGTCAGGTTCTCCACACCAACTCTACCAAGTCTACGTATTTGCATCAATTGTGCTGTGCTGTTGACTGATGTAGATGAAGACTGTATTGACTAAAGGGGGAATCACTCTAGTTTGGCTTGGAAACATTTGCTATTGAAGTTTCCATTATGAATACCAATCATCCAGTGCTTAAAATAAATAGCAGTTACACAAATGGACTCTAAAGAAAAATTATTTGCAGCACTTTAGTGGAAGTGTCTATAAAAATACTTAGTCAAGAACATCTCTTAAATAAGCAGCTAATAGGCATAAGCATACTTTATACTGTTGCATATTTAGCATCTTCTGCAATATAACAGATTCATTAAAAATATTGGTTCATTTTTGGGTAGATAGATTCTTCTTGGGATCCAAAATCTATGGCAAGCTGTTAGGGCTCATCTTTCCCTGCATGATGCTGAATGACATGAATGCTTCAGCAGTTTTTGAAATAGTTTATTGAAGAATTGGTTATATACTGCAAACCCAGAGTCACAAAGAGACCTAAATGCTGAAACACCGAGTTAGCTGTCCCGACAGTCTGCACAGTGCATGGGAGTGGAGGAATCTGTGGATAACATTGTGAAGAAGCTAAAACTCAAGCCAGCATGTTGTAAACAAATGTGGAATTGGTATTAAATTCTACATTTCTCCAGGGTATATGTATCTGCTTTTATATGGGACTTGCACCTTTCAAACCTCTCCCACAGAGAACTGTCTAGAACGTTAGAAGTCCAGGCAAAAAGAACTGACTGGAGTCCTTTTGCTTTCTCTCTTAAGTGACGAAGATAATGTAATTACCTTATCACAGTGGTTTAAGTACTCCTTAAGGTGTAGAAAACTGAATCTATTAGAGGAAGAGCACTGCCAGAAGGTTGAGGGAGGTGATCCTGTCCCTTTACTCAGCCTTGCTGAGGCTGCATCTGAAGTGTTGTGTCCAGTTCTGGGCAACTCAGTACAGGAGAGACAAGGAGTTCCTGGAGCAAGTACATTGGAGGGCAGCATAGATGATCAGGGGACTGGAGCATCTCCCTTATGAGGGAAGGCTGAAGGATCTGGACCTGTTCAGCCTTGAGAAAAGGCAACTGAGAGGGGACCTCATCAATGTCTATAAGTATCTGAAGAGAGGTGTCAAGAGGATGGAGCCGGGCTCTTCCCTGTGGTGCCCAGCAATAGGACAGAAACTGATACACTGGGAGTTCCACCTGAATATGAGGAAGAACTTCTTTGCTTTGTGGGTGACCGAGCACTGGAACAGATTGCCCAGAGAGGTGGTGCAGTCTCCCTCACTGCAGATATTCAGGAGCTGTCCGGATGCAATCCTGTGCCATGTGCTCTAGGATGACTCTGCTAGAGCAGGGAGGTTGAACCACTGCGGTTCCTTCTAACCTTACCCATTTTGTGAATTATCTTGTCCCTGTTTGAATCTGCACTGCTCACCCTCTCATTTATCTACCTGTGATGAGATATCACCTTTTGGGATGCTGACAATATCCCAATTAACCTCTTTTTCTGCAGGAAATAGCATCAGACAGGCTGAAACCTAGAATTTCCCTGTTCAAAGAGAATACCCTAACTTAATCCTGCCTGGCTTTCTTAATTTTCCTTTTTTCTCTTCTAAAAAGTCCTTAATTCTTTTATCTTACATAAAACTTCATTAACATTGTGAGCAGAGAGCTAAGGAATTAATATACAAAACTGTCATTAAAATAAAATATACTAATAAAAAATTCTGGAGTGTTCCTATCATTCTTTAGGGCTTCTTGCAGTCTAGAGGGCCAAATACATTTTTCTTCAGATCTTTTGAATTCACTGGGTTTAGATGAATATGCCCTAGAGTGTGTAAGTGTGCATAATCACTGCTAATGTTCACAGGAATTATGTATGTTTATTAAGTGGAAAATAGGCTTCTATATTGTGATACTTCTTGGAACTGGGTCACTGAACATGAAAAGCATATCCTCTGCATTAACAACAGAAATAAACACCAGTGGTCCTATAACTCCAAGGGTAGGGTTAGGAGTGATCATGATGTAATGCTAGCATTAAAGAAAGCAATTTACTTTGTGAATTCATGGCACCTATATATTTAGCTATGTTCTAGAGTTTTATAGATAACATTTAAATCAAAAAAAATTAAGAAAAAGTAATGCTATTTGATTAATTACAATCAAATGGTTTGTCATATTTTTGGCTTCTATCTCATATTTCTGGCCTTGAAGGGAATTGATTTCTAGTCCTTCATTTTAATATGTGTAGGACAAAAGAATCTCAAAAATCTATTGAAATTTAAGAGGGTGTATTTGCAACCTCTTTTTCTCTATCCAGATTTTCAAGATAGGCTAGCATCTTTCTAAAGATGGCACAGAGCTACTCAAAATTTTAGGTTAGGGCTGCTTTTCAGGCTTTTAGTGGCTGCAAAAAAGTAGGATTCCAGAATGGCACAGCTGTGTTTACAGATGTCCTGAAGATAGATGCAGTTGTACTGGCAGAAACTGATTTTTCTGGGATCATCTCTTTTAACTGGTAGAGCTGTGGTGGTTTTATGAGTGTGGTTTGGCCACTTAAATTCTCCCTATAATAGAAGTACTTTTATGGTACTTTATACCAATGTTAAGTATATTATGCCTAATATAACTATTATATTTAGTATATTGTACCAATCCTGTATTGCTGAAGAACTAGAGCATGTTTTTGAAATAATGCCAATTATAAGAAATACTGATCTATCACACAATGATTTTAGCCCATGTGTTACTGCCTTCCAGAAGATTGCATGTGGCGCACCAGCAGACTTCCTGGACCATATGACAGAATATTTGTTTGATGTACAACCTAAATTTAAGTGCAACACCATAGAAAACATGATATGTATTTGTTTATAAACATGACTCTAAACAAATACTTAAACTGGTTAATATTACTGCTTTGTTATTAAATTTTTCAAAATGATGCAGAATAATAAAGCTATTACTGTTACATTAGAATTTTTTTATACAAACAAATAAAGCAGTGAATAGCTCTGATCTGGGGACATTACAAGGTGGCTCTATAAAGAAGCAGTGCATATGTAGATAGGCAAATAGAGGTTAGAAAGGAATGACAGTAACATTACTGGCATCAGTGGAAGTTTTACTTGTGGGGGATTGTAAAACAGTTGATGAGGTAAAGATTCTTAACGTATTCGTTAAGCACTTAGTATAAATTTGCACATTTGAGACAATTACAGTAAATCATTAGAAACAAATGCTCCTAAGGAGTAAAAAACCTTTCACTAGAAGCACAGTGAAGTTCCTATGAAAGGCAAATTAATATAGTAGAATCCAAAAGGCTGAAAAGCCACTGTGCTTGCGGTCCAGCAATATCACGGGGAAGTGCTTTTCAGGATGAGCAATGTGTTTGGTGCTCCAAAGCTGAATTAAAACTGGTTTCTGATAACTTTAAAAACAAAAGAGATTGCAATTGCTTTTCATACAGGACTTGGCTTAAAAAAAAAAAAAGGCATGGGCTTGTTGCCTGGATGTTTTCCATGCAAAACTGCTTTTGCCATTATTCGTTTTCTTCTCCTTATAAACATGAATAGGCAGGTGCTGTGCCAAAATGCAGGTCTGCTACAAAACCACATAAGAGGCTTATTATATGTTTCAAACAGAAGCTGAGCATGTGCTGTATGAATTTTAAAACAAAGGGCCAGAATGCTTCTTACATATAAAACCAAAGTCAAAGAAATCCCGGAGGCAGAGTTAACTTTGAGGCTGACTTTGAGTGATTCAGGAAAGGGGAGGATACTGGTAACGTGCCCTCCTGCTGCATTTCTGTCTCTGTGCTGATCCCAGGAAAAATAACGTCTGGACTTAATATCATTCTGTGGAAGAGCTTTTAAAATCTGTCTTTAGTAAACAGAGCTTTAAAGATCAGCAGCCATATTGAAAAACAAAATACAGTAAATAAACACAGATTCTCATTTAAGCTGCAAAGTAAATTGAAAACAGTAATTTCCAGTAGAGGATCAGCATGCTGGGTAGCAAACAGTTCTGAAAATACAGCTAAATGACAACACTGGATGCTAAGAACCTTTAACAATGTGGAATGGAGTCAGTTTAGATTGAAATCCTAATCTCAGTGAAGCTAATGGGAGTTTTCATTCCTGATCCTTACTTAAGCGCTTAGGACTGTACTGAGTTTCTGAAATTGTTTATCATTGTGAGACCTGAGTGCTGTGAAGTCTGGTACAAGCTCCATTAACCATTATTATCCAGTCCTACAAGCTGGATCTAGAGTCTGGAGAGCTCTTCATCAGGTGTGAAGAACATACAGATTGCTAGCTGCCATTTAAAGGCAGCAGCTGTTTAAAAACTAAGTCTGTGTGGGTGAGGGGTGAAAATAAGTGTCCTGAAGTTAGTAGAAAAGAGTTTCAGAGGCAAAGGACAATTCCTTTTCTATTTGCAGTATTATGGCTAGTGGTTAATTGTAAAGGCTAAAATACATTTTTTCTTTACATCTGTTGCAGAGCATATAATGGTTCATATCCTCCAGACAATCTCCTCTGGAGATTCTAAATCTAGAAAGCAAGGAAGTCAGACAATTCTAAAAGATGAAATCTAAGCAACTAAATCTTAATTGCTCCAAATAGTAGCTTGTGGAGTATCCAGGCTAGTGGAATGACTCTCCCTAATGCTTAAACAAATCAGTAGCATATGCTGACACTCTGTCTGTGAGAGGTGGGAATCATGGTCACGTGAATCCATAAAGCAGTCCAACTGTCCAAAGGCATCTCCAGGGCTTAGAGTCAGCAAATGCGTGGGAATGCAAAGGTTTAGTCCAAACCTCTGATTATTACTAAGTATTGAATAGATCTGTAATTCTGTGGTTATATGAGGTTCTTGGAGGCACTCTAAGCTAACTTGAGGCCCAATGCACTGAAGAGAGTATGTCCAACCAGGACAAGATGATCCAGCCTGGAATGCTTAAAAATATCGCCATTTACATTCATGCCCTAGTTTCCACTCTAATCTGATAGAAGAATGTAGGCTGGGTAAATTTGCCAACAAAAACATGCAAATTACTTTCACTTCATCTTTTATTTTGAAGGAAGCTCACCAGTTCCCAAAACTGTCATGCATTTTTATAAGAGACCTTGTTCCTTTACAGCTCACCTTTGATCTGTGTTGGATTCCTCCGAGAAATCAAAACAATGAATTTGGGATACTGTGATTATTTCTGTAGCAAAACACTGAATTCATTAATAAGGTTATAGGAAGGATAATAAAGAAGGAGTGCTGCAGCTTGGATGGAGAGAGCCATTGCTGACACAAAGTATGAAAGATTTCAAAGAAAAAGAACCCAATGAACTGTCAGCACCAAGTCCCTTAGCTGTTACAATGTTCAGATTTACTGTTTGCTGTAACAATGCTTATTTTACCGTTGTTAAGTAGTCCTCACAGCAGCTATCAAAACTGATCAGTGGTTCATAACCTTTACACACTCTGTTGTACAAGTCAAGTGTTTTGGACTTTTTTTGTCCTGAAACTTCTGTTTCTTAGCTCCCTTCATACCATCTCAGTGCTTTCCTTCTCATTACAAGGAAGGGTGTTCACAAAACCAGTGAAAATCCTTGAGGATGTGCAGTGGAGAGAGAGAGGGGTAATACTGACTGTACTTCTTTCAGACATATTCAGGAACTTGGTGCTCTGAACTGAGTCCCTTCACCCTCATGTGTCCTCTCTGACTCCACACCTCAGCTTATCCTCCCTCCTCCTCCCAGGAAACTCATCGGTCCTGCAGAAAATTAATTTACTGACTTTACTTCCAGAGCTTCCCAGATGGACAGCTGTAAGTCACTGTAGCTGGGTGTGAATGTCCCAAAAATTAAAGAGGCTGCATTAGTCTGGACTTGCAGCCAGGCACTGCATCTCAACCTGCTCCATCTGCTCGTGGTGCATTGAGATGGCAAATCACCATTATCGCTGCAATGAATATGCTGCTGTGGGAAGCTACAGCTATGCAGGTATTGAAACATCAGCTGCTTTTTCAGGGTACTGTAGTATGGAGAGGCATTTGGGAGCTCATTTGGTTATCAAGTTAAACACAGTTTTTATTATCATGTAGACATTAGTTGACATTCCAGTCAGGTTTCTATTAATCGTAGTCTGAATGTTACCAGTACCTTGGGATATCAGCTTTCTTTTTCTTCAATGAGAGTAAATTTCCATCTTTTCATGTTTAATTAAGGCTCATAGGAATAGACTATTTGCGCCGACAAACCTAATGATTGATGAATTGAAATGATTTACTGCTACCTTGCATGAGAATTAGGTAGCTATCTTAATTTTAATCAGAAACAAATCAAAATGAGAAAAACATATGGTTTGGAAGATAAAGTAATCAACACAAGGAAAATCAGACAGGAGGAGATTTTGTCATTTTGCTGACATACACATGAAACATTCTCAGAAGAGTTTGGTGTGAAATCCGCCAGTTTAAGAAGTTGTGAAGTTTGGCTGTCTGGTTGCATGGAGAGCCCAGAACTGAGCATGCATCTCTAAGTAAAATCCCACTGTAGTCCAAAGAAAATGCAGTATATACAGAAGTGTAAATCAACACTGTAGTTTACTTCAAAGTGAATATCAAAGTCAGTTGGAGATTATTTCCACATAAACAAAGCTATTAAAGAAAAAAGGAATTAAAAATTCCTGTCATTAATTGACATAAGACTTTTTATGGACCTTGTCAGCAGCTTTCTGCAGAAATATATTCAATTCCCAAGTTATTTCTAGATAGCTCTAGAGGTCCCCTTCATTTGAAAGCATGTACCCTAGGATTGCTGTTATCCCTTACTAGGAAATACACACCTGTAAGCATATTTATGACTCTTCACAGCTTTCTTTGGCATATACTCACTAGTTTCCTCCTTGCTGTCAAACCAAATCAGGCTAGGAGATGGTTAAAGCCCTATTCCAAGATACATGAGTTTTGGCTATGTGATTCCTGTCCCTAGTGCTGATACCAAAAACACAGGAACTGATAGAAAAAGAACAGTTCTTGAATTCTCTTTTGTGTTCACAGGTCCAGCTACTGCTGCTACTTGTGTCCATGGTGACTATATCTGTGTCTAAATACCTTTTTGGTTCTGGAAAACTCTTAATTGTGTTGGTGATTGTTAATGTAGCAATTACAGTGCCTAATTTTATAATATGTGTCAGTGCAGATAATTATGACTTAAAATATTTAACTGAAATGATGGAGTTGTCTAAGAACGGATCAACTAAAACAAGAAATTATGTTGTGAAAGCCTCATGGGATACCACAGGGATGCAGGTGACTTTAGGAGATGTACTTCTTCCTAGCATGGATCTGTTTTCACCAAAATAAACTCCAGCTGGCTGCTTTTCAGAGAGCTGCTAAACACTGGTCTCTGGAAGGTGATGCTCTTTGGGTGTGGTCCTGGTGAAATGCAGATGTCCTTCTCTCCCTTCAGAGTCTTCCTATCCACACATACACATACCTTAGCCCCAGTGGGGAAGGATGGAGTTGTTTCTTCTGTGAAATCACTGCTTCCCACTTACCCTCCCACCTGCATTTTGGCAGGTCAGGTACCATTCCCTGTACTCTATTAACACTCCTAACTTCATTCAGGAGTAAAACCTTCCTCAAGGTCCAATTTCTGCATTTCAATTCAAAGCTTTTTCAGCACATTGAGTCTTATATTACCTGTGGGTTGGTAATCTCAGTACAAACATTATATGCACACATTAAGCTTCTTAATTAGGACAAGTGATTTTGGTGGCAATCAACCCTTCTGAGCTCATAGTTGCTTAGTGGTGACCAAATCCCACAGTTTTCTTGGAAGAATACAGTCATACCATCTCATATGTAAAGTCACAGAAAGGTACAGCTGAGCATCACCTTTAGTGTAATGATATTGAACACATCGTTTTCATCTCCTGTTGCACATGTGTATGGAACAAGGGATGTCTTAACACTCCATTTATTACTTTAGAAAGTCAAACTTCCCAATATTTAATTTAAAAATATTTCAGACATTTATTTATTTATTTTTAAATATAATTTCTATACATGACATTTGCAGTTTGTGTTTTTTTAAAGGAAAGTAATACTTCAGATAACAGTTGGCCTGAAAGAGGTACATTTTCCAAGTTCCACTATACTGTAGTTCTTAAAAGCCCAGCAAGAAAACTGTGGTTAAAGTCTAGAACAGCTCTTTAAAGCATATCTGATGTCTTTTTTTTTCCTGAGTTGAAAGAAATGCTGGTATGTTAAACAGGATTCTGAAAATGGGAGTTAGTAATAGTCATATTTAATTGTAAGGGTGCTATATTAGTCTTGGCTTGAAGAAGCAAACATTTATCTATCAATTAGTTCTTGCTACAATTAAATACAATATATGACAAGGGAAGCCTTAGAATTGCTAACTCAGTGCCGCAGATTAGCCCTTATGGTGTATTAGTCTATGCACTCATTTATTTTTAAGATTCTTTTCCCCTAGTGTTTTTCTGTATACCAGGAATGTGGTGTTTAATAGACCTAATGTTACCCTCACAGAGACACAAATGCTGGGGTTATTCTAATGTATGACCAAGAGTTGGGAGAATAATGATATTTTTGCATTTTGTAACTACTACCTCAGGTTATTTTTGAAGCAGGAAAATCATGAAAAAGAACACATGCTCTGAAACAACCTGGAAGGAAACCCTGTTTTCATTCTCAGAAAATTTAGTTGCTTATACAGAAAATCACCAGCAGGTCCAGAGCAATAAAACTGAGTAAAAAAATACTGCTAACAAAAGGTAAATGCTGATCTTTGTATACAGCAGTTTCTTTTTAAAATGATGTACCTCTTTGTTACCTCTCTGGAAAAATAATGACATTTTGCCAAAGAAATGAAATCTGTTTCCAAAGGATAAATTTAACACATTCAGTATAAAAATGACAATAACATGTAACCAAATTTACTAAAGACTTTTGAAAATTATTAATTTGGCATGCAAACTTCTAATAATCCTATAGAAGTGGACTATCTGTGGGAAATTGGCTCTTGAGCTGTATCCAGCAGGCAATTGTCAGTGTGAGAGAAAAAAACTTGTATTCTGGCTATCTAAGGGTGGAATTTTTCCTTCACAGGCACAATAAATAGTTTTTGCTAGAAATAAAGAGACTGCCAAATCAACCTATCTGAATAAAAAGTATGTTGTGCTTTACACATGGGAAAAGTGCTCCAGAACAGTTAATCCCTATGAAAACATTATCCCTGGATTATCACCAGTAGTACTTGCCTTCAGGCAGTTTTCAGTTATTTGTTTCCATTTTCTATACATGTACCCAGTGTTTTTATTTCCACATGATTGTTCATCTCAATCATTTTCTTTGCTGTCATCTATTCTGGGCTCGTGCGTGCGCATTTTACATGTTGCCAGAGTACTTTGGGCTATATTTACATTTCCAGATTCATAGAAATATTGTTCTACATACAATGCTATGAAAGCCAGTATGTAGTCCTAAGAGGACCACTGATTTCTGTGGAAATGGCCTATGTCACTGCAAAGTACAACCGTGGGCAAGAATACTTTTTATCTTTTCTCCTTCCCTTTTACGTAGACAGGATATAAATATTCCATGGAAGTCCTTTATATGAGTGGTGTGAGTGAGTTCACCCAGCTCACTGGTTGAAGAAGTCCCACACAGGTTTTATTGCCAGCACATTGGTGCAATAGCTGGGTCAGGGGACAGCTAAAGTTGTGTTGCTATGCAAACAGGATGTCTTGGAGCCAAATAAAAACAAAGGGAAAAGAAACTCTATACGAGAAATGCAGTCCCTAATTACTGTGTAGATCTTTTACTATGTAACAAAAAGGAGTGGTAACAGTGCATGTCACGTATACAGTGAAGTGGAAACATTACGGTGGCGGATAAGAGTTTGACCAAAGTGAGAATATTTCTTTAATATAATTCATGATGCACTAAAAATACACTTTTTTAAATGTTAAAGCTAATTTACTGTACTAAGCCCTTAATTCTTGGTATCACTGGGTAAATTCACAGAATGCAATATAATGAAAAAATAAGTTTTCTTCCCCATGGAGCAAAGTGCCCTCCTTTTTCCTGTGCCTTCCTTGTGCCAGAAGATGCAACCTTGGCATCTTCAAACTCCTGCACAGTTCTGGCTGTCAGACATGTGGGATCTTGAGCTACATCCCCATCTTTTTCTTAACCATAATGTGCTTTTCTTCTCATCTAGCTCATCTCCTTCTTCACTAAGGCACTGGCTGGATCAGTGGTGAAGCCTGATGTGATATCTGTACACCTTTGTCCTTTTCTTCTGCAGCTTTTGAGTTTCTGCAAACTCTGCCTTGTGACTTCAGCATAGTGAGAAGCTTTCTGTTAGTTGTGCTCGTTCAGCCTGTGGTGGTGGCTTGGTGATTTTATTTTGTGTCCTTCTTTACTTCAAGACAAGGGCAGCCCAACATCAGAAAGCCAGCCTGGTCCTTTATGCAAAGGAAAACCTTACAGCTGAAAGCTTTTTTAAAATACAAGTATACAAACTCTGGAAAGATGCTGCATAGCAAAGCAAAAAGAATAGGCATAGTTAAGTGTTTGTTTATTGTGAATGGAGCTGAGAAACACTTCAAGAAATGGAACTATCCAGGCTCTTATACTTGAACTAAAATGAAATGTCTCCAGAAAGATTTTGAAGTACCTTCCTTTTAATTTTTAAATGTATAAATTTCTAATTTACTATGCCAGAGGTAAGGGGGTGGGAGGCTTTGTAATTTTTTTATTTTTTAATATTTTTTGGCAGTAATGCCAGTTATATGCATTGTGTTGTCAAACAATACAGATTTGAGGAATGAAAATAAAGTAAGAAGAGAAGAAATTGAGGCTGGGTAAGTGTAAATTTGCTGTAGACCTTTATAAAACTAAGGATTTTAAAAATAAAGACAGATGACGAAGGGAATGTTGGCAGGAGGACATTATCTAGACAGTCCATTCAATATTTGAGGTTATATATCTGTAATAAAACACATGGTTCTGAGAAGACCTGTACTGCAGCCTTTAAATAAGGTTGTAAATTAACAGATTGAATAGCCAATGGTCCTGTTCAAATCCATGGGAGATTTGACACCTTCTGTGGGACCAAGGCTTGACTTGCATTGTACCAGTTTCTTGTTTTATAACATATGATACACTCTGCAAAAGAATGACAGATGACCTTATAACTATTTTTTTTTGTGATGAAAATACATTCACCTCTTTTTATCTTTTGTATGGAAATTCATTCTCTCTTGGTAACTTCCACAAATAAATAATCCATTACCGAGCTGTTCCTGAAATGACAAACATAGTATCTGGAAGCACAGAGAAGATGCTGGACTGGGCACTCCTGGGAACTCCCATTCAAGCCATTGTGGTTTTTTTCAGTTCATTGGCCAAACAAATCAGATTACCACATCTGTTTAGCCAGATGGTCTTTCGAGTGTCATGAGGCAAGTGCAGTCAAAATACTATCTACAACTAGCACAAGGATTGCACTGGCAACTTGCTGCAGAAAAGGAATTACTTTACAGAAAACCCCTGTTGATGGCATTTGATGGCATTTTTTTTTCTAACAGGCAGATGAACTGAGCACCGTCTCCAGCCATGGTTCAGGTGTGCACAGAGTAGATGACAGCCTATAAAACTGAGTAGTGCTACGGTTGGTTTCTGGAATGCAAGTTAGGAACGTTAATCTTTTAATGTTAGAATCATAGAATGGGTTGGGTTGGAAGGAACCTTAAAGATCATCTAGTTCCAACTTTCCTGCCATGGGAAGGGATGCCATTCACTAGATCAGGTTGCTCAAAGCCCCATCCATCCTGGCCTTAAACACTGCCAGGGATGGAGCATCCACAACTTCTCTGGGCAACCTGTTCCAGTGCCTCATCACCTTCACAGTAAAGAATTTCTTCCTAACATCTAATCTAAACCTATCCTTTTTCAGTTTAAAATCATTGCCCCTTGTCCTGTCACTATCTGCCCATACAAAAAGTCCCTCTCCCTCCTTTTAATAAGCCTCCTTTAAGGTACTGAAGGGCTGCTATGAGGTCTCCCCAGGGCCTTCTCTTCTCCTGGCTGAACGGCACCAGCTATCTCAGCCTGTCTTGACAGGAGAGGTGTTCCAGCCCTCTGATCACCTTTGTGGCCACCTCTGGACCTGCCGTAACAGGCCCACGTCCTTCTTGTGTTGAGAACCCCAGGGCTGGATGCAGCACTCCAGGTGGGTCTCACCAGGGTGGAGCAGAGGGGCAGAATCCCCTCCCTCAACCTGCTGCCCACACTGCTTTGGATGCAGCCCAGAATACACTTGGCATTCTGGGCTGTGAGCACACATGGTTGGCTGATGTCCACCTTTTCATTCATGAGAACCCCTAAGTCCTTCTCTGCCAGGCTGCTGTCAATGAGCTCTTCTCCCAGTCTGTACTTACACTGGGATTGTCCCAACCCATGTGCAGCACCTTGCACTTGACCTTGTTGGATTTCCTGACGTTCTTGTGGGCCCACTTCTTACGTTTGCCCAGGTCCCTCTGGTCCTTCTGTTGTGTCTTCTATTAATCTTGGCCTGACCTCCTTGATATATCATGAGATCTTAGTTTCTTTGTCTATTTTTTCAGCACCTGCTGGCAAAATAGTATTGTGTGTATTTTGGGTTCTTTAGACTACTTCTCTTTCATCTCTTCTGCTGGATCCACTGTACATACATTAGTATGATTAGATCTATACTACATAAATAAAAAAGAAGAAGAAGGAAATTATCACAGCTGCTGTGCTTCCAGCTAAAAGGAAACTACCTGAGATCCTCTTTCAGATTATCATTTAGTTGATTATGGCCTTATAAGGAATCTTCTCCCAGAGGATGATCATGCTCTGGTTAACTCCTAAGAATTTGCAGTGACTATAATGATGGAGCCAGCTGAACATTCAAATGTTGGATGACACTTTTGAATAGTAAATAAAATGGATTTTGTCCCTATGGACCTTAAAAAATCCAGTATTATAGGAGAAATGTATGGGACTTCGTTACTAATGGAGAGCAAAGGCATCTCCAGTGGGAAACCATTTCTTTACGAGATAAATGTATAGGAAACATGGCAGAAATCATCCTTGGAAATAACCTATCTACCTCTATCTAAAGGGTGCCAGTGAGCAGTTAGATGGCTAGAACTAGGAAGAGGAACCTAGACCTTGATGAGAGGTATTTGAGAGAAAAACAATTTTGCATAATAATACTTAAAAATTAATCCCAATTGCAAAATATCATATAGATTTTGTAATGCTGTTTGGAATATATAAGCATGTTTTATATCAAGATATCACAATGTTTTCTTAGCAAATGGTAAAAATCATGCAGATCAGCTCACTCCACACACTCCTTATCTTTTTATTGTTGTTGAATTCAAGGATCCACTGTGGTCCTTGACAAGTTATTCTTCCCCTTTGGTGGAAATAAGATCTGGTCCTGTGGACTCAGATGGACGAAGGGAAAACAGAAACTGAGATACATGGAAGAAAGTGTGCTTTTAGGCATTTGTAAACTCTTTTATTTGCTTAGTTTAGAGGATATTCATAGTGGGAGAAAAAGATTGTTTCTGACTTTTTATTAGTTTTGTGATAATTATAATAATTACTTTAAAAGTCAAAACCCAGGAAATTCTAAATGAGACAGTATAATTATAATATATAACCATAATAATGCTTCCTTCCATTCCTCACTTGGGTACTGTGATGCTTAATTAGTTAATGTTTATACAGCGGTAAAATGCAAAACACCATAAAAGTATTAAGCATTTTTCCTGTTTCAGTTCTTCAGTATAACCAATTATCTTTCATAAGGTTTTTAAAGAGGATAATTTAAAAAGATCTGTATAACTAAAATGTATTTTATATCTGTCTTGCTGGGAGATGGAGTGGCAAATCAGTGTTTAATTGCATCAGTATTTCACATGAGCACGCTGACACTGTGACAATGGATTTGGCCTAGAAATATTTGTTGATTATCATATTTCTGGGCCATGCAACAAAACTGAAGTGTTCTCATGGGAGCCAGCGACACAGCTGATAGAAATGAATAGAGAATGAACGTCACAAGCTCACAAACCATCATACTTAGAAGGGAGAAAAAAATCACTAATAAATAGTGTTCAGCTGGAATAAATAAAACCTTTTGTCAAATATTTAGAATGTGAAGGAATATTTCTTCCTTTCTGATGTACAGTGTTCAGTGAAGAAAAAAAACCCTTGTGCCAGGTGTAAATATGCAACGTATAAACAATAAATGGAGGTACAACTCAGGGAATGTGTCACTGTAGACCAAAATGAGGTTTAAAATTATCTTTAAGTGAAAGAAGTTCCAAGCAAGATCTGGGTATCAAAATAACTGTTTTACAGTCTATAAGAATCCGTCTGCCTTAGAGGTGGCAATGGACATAAGTTAATTTTCAGGAGATTATTAGCACCTTTGTGGATGATAGATTCTGTTGGTTAAAATCCAGGATGTTCTCCACTAGATCATTTCTTATTTAGTCATCCTCATTTTGGCCATTGAGCTTCAGCACAGAGTCAAAGGTTGGGATTAATTTTGCCATCTGAAGGCTAGTTTGTTATTTAGGATGCATTAGAGTCAATGGAAAGAAAGAGGTGTTTCCATAGGATTATTCATTTTTTTCTACCTTATGCAAAACCACTTTTTTTTCTTTATTAGCTGATGGACCAAAGGAGAGTTCTCAAAGGAATTAATCTGACTGTAAACACTTATTTTTCAAAGAAATTAATGATGCTTTGGAAACACCACTCTCCTTTCACTATAGAGGGATTCTCAAGTTTCATAGCTGTCTTTTAGACGAATTAGATGCCTAAGATAAATTGCATGAGGAGTAT
The DNA here is from genome assembly GCF_003984885.1 of Neopelma chrysocephalum. Lineage (NCBI taxonomy): Eukaryota > Metazoa > Chordata > Aves > Passeriformes > Pipridae > Neopelma > Neopelma chrysocephalum. The sequence goes on along the minus strand of NW_020897742.1, from coordinate 2,405,927 downwards.
GAGCTCACCTCTCAACATGCTACATACCAGCAATGCAGAAGATATTGAAGTACTTGTGAGAAGGGACAGATCTCATCATTGACTGGGGTCATTCTCAATGTCATTTGTTTCAGTTTGGAGACCATTTTAGATTCCTTACTGCTGATGATACCATGGAATTAAGAAGCTTCAGTTGTAATCCACATGTTTCTGTGAGCATATGGACCTGTCAAATACAGATTAAAGCAGATATTTTTTTAAGCAGAGGTGGAGTGCTAAGCAATTGGCTTTAGATCCACACTGACACTAGGATCAGTGCTTTTAAAAATAAGTTTTAATGAAAACAAATTTAGATTATAAGAAGACTCAGTTTTATAAAGGTGGTGAAAGTTTTGCAGTTGACTTTCAAGAATCCATTATTTCACCCATTAAATGAAATGTAGAGTGGCCTGTTTTACTGGTAATCATATGATGGTTAACAGACTGGAGTAATCGATATGTAGAAGCAATCATAATTAAATATTGACTCTTGATTTTTTAACCTCAGCCTCTATTACTGCGGTTGCATCAGGCTGGTTGGTTTTCCATTCAAAACTGTATTTTATTTGGAAAGAATTTTTCTAATGTATTAGTGCCACTTATTCTGCTCCCAGCCGATTTATAAACATCCGCTTTCAGCAGGCGAGGGCTTTCCACTTTTGTAACCGCGAGAATTTCCATTATTGCATTTACATGTGCCTCAGCTGCTGCTAAGCAACAGGGCTGAGCTACCTGCCAAGGCCTGGATTGAAAACCCAGGTCTGTAAAAAGGATGGATAGAAATATGGATGTGTAATATACTTAGAATAACAAGTGAGGAATGTGGTTTTGGAAATACGTAGGAATGGGGACATATAAGAGGAATACAATTCATTTTAGGAACATGTGAATAAGGGTGATATAATGCGTTAGAGAAAAATTAGAAATTCCATCAATTTGTTATATTTTGGTGATTTGTTCGTGAAAACAGGCTGTTGTCAGACTGTTTTTGCTTTGCCAAACCTTACCAAGAAGTGAATAGGTATACATGCAGTGTTGGACAATGGGGAATAAGGAATGGGGAGAACATCACGAAGAAAATTTAATTGAATGCATGTAGTATTTCTAAATCATAGAATCATATAACGGCCTGGGTTGGAACGGACATTAAAGATCATCTAGTTCCAACAAAATTTGATTCATAATATTTTGTTTGATTCATAGTGATTTTGCTATTTTTTTTAAAAGAGGCAAATGTAGTTATATTTGGATAAGAAAAGAGTCAGTCTCAACTGCTTTTCCAAGTCTTAATTGGTTTTCTTTTCTGTTGGTGTTTTTGGTCTCATGCCTTTGGCTTGACTGAGTGGGACTGTTTCTAAGAAATGGTTTGGATGTTAGAAATGCTGTTGCACTTAATTGCATTAGCATTCAAATCTAAGGGTGTATGAGCAGTAGTGTTGCACCAACACGAAGTATACAGACAGTTTTACCTGGCAGACCTCATAGTCTGCATTTAAGGAGAAGGTGGTATATGGGGGGGAAACAGACCAAGAGCCCCAGGAGTGACAATCCAAATGGCAGATGACTACTGTCTAGGCTTGGGTAGCAACAGACAGATTTCAAGAAGACACTTTGAAGAGCAGGAAATATCCTGCACTGGGCAGGATAAGTGGGAAGAACATATAATGCTGCTTGCTACAAAACTGTAGATAGTTACAGGCGACATCACTGCTTGAAGTGAAGACTCAGTCTGCATTTGTGCCTTGGTACAGTGAAGAAAGAGGTACCATGAAGGCTGTAGGACACAGAAGGTTGTCAACGAGCAAGTTCAAACTGTTTGGACTGAGAAAATGTTAGATTTTCATCATGAACAACAGAAGTGTAAGTTCTTTATTCTCCTCTGAAGTTTGTTCATATTTTTCCCTAGTTTTGAAGGCATCTTAAAATTCCTTAAGGCATTTCCTCCTTTAGAATAATCTTATATGCCAAGTAAGACATTTAACTCTCTTTATTAAAGCATTTAAGAGAAGTTTCCTACCAAGTGGTTACTCTTTCCTGCACTTCAAGACATAGTCTGATGAGAATATAACATCATAAAATGTCATTTTAGCCAGACAGTTTATGCAATAAATTCCTAATTCTTTAGTTCCCATGGTTCTCTTGGAACCAATGTGTATACATGCAATCCCTTAACCATAGAGTTGTAAGAGACAAAGCATTTTCATATATATTGCTTGTACTTTGGTGCACACTCTTTTACTAACAAAACTGCTATGTTTTGTTAGTAAAAACTAAAACTGTTGAAATGAGGCAACAAAACTGTTGTGACATTTGGGGCAAAATATTTAGACTGTAAAAAAAAAGAAAAAATGTTATGCAGAAAAAAAAGATACTGACATATTTATAACTCTGCAGAATAAGAATAGAACAACTGAATTTGTAAAAAAATTTTTTAAAAAGTTAGGATTAGTTTATCTTTTTGTAATAAAACTGCACTGTATTTTTAGAAAAAAAAGGCAAGTGACAGGAAAAAGTGACATATAAAAAAATCAGATTAAATCAATGGTTTAGTCTGACTGAACACAATTTTTTTCAGCACTTCAGTGACTATGTCCAATTTAGCTATACTTCCCCTGTCAGCATCACTAGTATTAAGTCTGAAATTTTTCCATAGCTGTTTATGTATTTAAAGTCTGTTGGGGAAGAGTCAACACCATGTATTCTTTCCTCACTTCTTCGAAGTGTCTGATGGGGTGAGTGGGCATGTGTGTATAGGTAATCTGCTTGATACCATTTACTTGACTTTGCAAAGAATTTAGGAAATCCCTTCAGACTGAAGTGAGTTTCTCCTAGAAAAGTTATAGAAAAGAGATAAAAATTCTCCCTGGTATCATTCAGAACAAGGATACTCTCTATTGAGTACAGAGGACCTTTGAGAAACAGGTCCACCTCAGATAACCCAAGCCTTTCAACTGCTCACTTTAATATCCATAGGGGGTCTTTAAATGGATTTTCTGGATTCCTGTGCCTCACAATGCTTAATTATTTTTGTTGACTTTAATAGGTTAATGCTGTTTTGAAGGGCAGAGTGTTCTCAGCCTTAACCATCTTTTCTTCTGGGCATATATTTAAAACTGTGAGGAGAAACAATGGTTATCTCATTTGAAAATCTTACTGCTGTTCTCAGAGCAGTAATTGATATCTCACAGAGTATGGCTACCTTCTTTTCTCATGTGTATTATGATTCATAAAGGAGGATCATATTACTTCTTGAATGGCAGTGCCTGGAGGCGCCAACCTGAACTGCTTGGAATAAAGAGATTGTGTCATCAGCACCAGTGGAGAAAAACCATGGGAAGAAAAATAAACCTCTAAATAATTTGATTACTCCTCATTCTAGCACTTCCAATTAAGGCTCTCACCTGCACTCATGTGTTTTAACTTAATGGAAGGAATTTGAGCTAATGTACCCAGAGAGAAATCAAAATACAGGGTGGGGCTAAGGCTAAATAGCATCATGGGTCACAAATAAAAGACTTAACTAAAACAAACACAAACAAGGCAAAACCCAGACATGTAGACATGGTGCTCAGAAACGTGATTTAGTCATGGACTTGCAGTGTAAGGTTCATGGTTGGACTTGATGATCTTAAGGGGCTTTCTCAACCTAAATGATTCCATGATTCTCTAAAAAATACATCTGGATGACATCAGTCAAGGCAACAACTAATCGTTCTTTCCAATAGCCCTGTTGAGAATGGAGGAATTGTGTCCCTGGGTTAACTATCCAAGAGAATGAATCCCTTAATCCCACTGAATTTGTATGAGAGCAGAGCTTCTATTGCAGCTATTCTGACAGCAAGAAGTTGTGTTTGCCAGTGGTTGTGCTGGCAACTGGGGTCACCATGACCCCAGCTGGGACTCCTTGGGGGACAGGGATTATGTTATCACTCCTGAACCAGCAGTTTTTGAAGCTGAGACCATAGGGAAGATCCAGAAAAAGCAGGTAGACTTTTTTCCTGTCCTCTTCAAATTGTCACCTCAAAAAGTCCAAGTCCAGTTTATTACGGCATGGTTTTTAGGCTTTGATCTCTTTTTCACTGTGCCAGCATGCGAGAAGATCGTTCTTTGCCTGCCTTTGCCAAGAAAGAAGGACCTGGGATGGATGATTCAGTGCTAAGGTCTATGTCTTAAGCCATCCCTATGCTAAGTCTATCTCAAGGAAGTAAAGCTCTTCCAAAGCAAGAGCTGCAAATTGCTTTAGTGGTCTGATGAAGAGCACTGTTGGAAAGAGTTTGTGCAAACAACATGTGCGCAAGAGATCCTGGGAGTACCAGCGTAACATAGATGTTAAAGAAACAAAAAATATACAATTAACCTAACTGGAAAAAATTCATCAGGAAATATTTTTTCCTTTTTTCTTCACACAAAGTGTGCTTCTAGGTGCCTTAACAGTAGGAGGATGAGCTGAGTCACTTGAGACAATATTTTCAAGAGAGAGCTGATTCTCCAATGAAAAATGTCCAGGAAGGGGATTTAGCTTAAATACTGCTCCCAGGAAGCATGGCATCCCATGACCTGGGCTGAAGATGGCTGTGTCCCTCAGTTCTTGATTTCTAGAGCGGAGAGCCCTCCTTGAAGCAGGGCACCAGAGCAAATTCAAATCTTTCCACAATAGTGTTCCTGTCTCCTTTAGAGCCCTCAAAGTAGTGCCTTAAAGTATACTGGGGGTTGAGGTGCAATCTTACCCCTGCTTGAGGATATTATTTAAATTTAGTTTTCTGTACTCCCATTAAGGTCCTCTTGACACTTGGTGTTAATGTGGCTTTGTCTGTCTCCCTCAGTGATGCTAAACAAAGGGAGTAGTGCTGGTCTGTCCTAGATCAGAGCTGCTGGCTGAGGCCCCTGGTTGGTCCAAGAGTTAGTCTGTCGTATCTGTCTGGGCAATATTTGCTGTCTCCTTTCTTAAGGAATTAAAGATGATGTGATTGAGCTGTGTGCTTGTTTGCATCTGTCTTTCTGACTTCCTCTAATGAGTTTTGAATCGGTATCCCTGATTCATATAATTTGAACAGAGGAATAAAAGTCTCAATGCAAAAAAAACCCCACCAAACCAACCAACCAAACAATCCAAAAACTAACCAAACAAAAACAAACAAAAAGAAAATATTCCTTTTATAAGTTTTATGTAAAAAATATCCCCATAAAGCCATAATACTCTCACAGAAGAAAGACACCAACAGGCACTGAAACCTTCTGATGTATCAGATAATTCACATGGGCACTCAATTATAAGATGTAATGACGAGTTTCTCTGAGTCTGATGCTCAAGAGGTTATCTGTTCCCTGTTTAGCAAGTTTAATAGCTTGTTCAATATTGTACTTAATAATGAAACTAAGTTATTAATGGTTTCAGTAAAATATTTGATATTAAGCAATTAAGATTATGAAGCTTATGGAAGCAATTGAGTTCTTGTTTCTCTCCCATTCTCTTAATAATTGAAAATAAGATAAAATGTATTACATTATTTTTGTGTTATCATTATGATTTTAAATTTATTGCTTAAACCATAGTAGATTGTAATTAATAGCCTTACATACAGCTTTTGATAAACCTCCATGTCTGTTGTAAATCAAGGCTTCAGGTATGCACTGCAGACTATTTTCATGACTTTTTAGTTGATATACCCTGTAACTGCCCAGTGATGTGATAACAGTGATTATGTGTGGAAGTGGCCTTCATTAATAAAGATAATATGTCTTTTTAATAACTGAATTTGCTCAAATGCCCCCGCATTGTAGAAGCATTGTTAGATTGACATTTATTTGGGATTCATGTCTGATTTTTGGGAATGACCAGTTCAATACATCATACAGCATCATGTATGTTCATTCCTTCCAGTCATGAATCAACAGATGAAATCTGGTGGGTTATCTGCCAAGTGTTCTCCTTTGATGATATCTTAAGCAGCATCACCCAGTTCACTACTTGATGAACGGTATAGCTTGTCTTAGAAAATAACTGTTTATAATAGCAGTCTAATTCGGGCTTAAATAGAAATAATGTTAGCAGGCAGTATCATATATTCAGTAGAAACCATGAGTTTGCTAAATGGCTTTTGTTTTCATGATAGCTGAGCTTAATAGGTGCTTCACTACAACAAATAAGTCTTCTAGTAGAGGATAATCCTTATCCCTTGCACTGCCAGACCTCAGCTCTGTTAGTCGCCATGTGAATTCAAGCAGTTAAAACATTTTGCTGAAGGAGACTGGACGTCATAAATGTTCTTCTCTTTTTGTAAAACTACCCAAATGATCTTTTCTCAGGTTAGATCATTGAAATAATCTTCTTTCTTTCTAATCTGGGATGATCAGCTTTAAATGAGGTTTGGGGGGTTGGGCTTTCCATTTGCCTGTTGTTATCAGCTAGTGGTGATTGTATTGGAATTAAAAGTCTCTAGAGCTAAGCTGGTAATGCCATAAATGATTGATTTATTGTCACTCTTTGGAAATGAGTTTGTCATGGGAGGGAGCTGAAATCTCTGCATTGCAGACTGAAGGGGGCAGGTTTCCAGTTAAAAAAATAATAATTAAAAAAAAAGATAAAACAAAGCTAAGTGTGGATGTCACAGTTAACAGGCTGTTAATTGTATGGAGCTTTCAGAAGGTCTAGGGCTCAGTGGGTGCCTCTGCAGCCTGCTCACGGTCAGGGGAGGGTGCAGGAGTGTCCCGTGGGTGTGCTTTGTACCAGGCGATGTCTCAGCTGCTCAGGTGGAGCAGCTGTCACTGAGGGTGATGCACTAAAGGGCCCCTTTCCATGTCCTTGTCCTTTCAGACAGCCTATACATGAGGGAGGAATAATGACAGGTCTTGGTGCAGCCAGGAGAAAAGCTCTCAGTGGAGAATAACCACAGCTCATCCGAGGTCTCAGCTGCTCCCTGTGGGAAGATGTTCCTCCCTCCCTGCTCCTGCAGCATTCCTCTGATTGGCTGTACAGGACTGATTGTAATATTTCCTTTGTCATCTAAAATGCCATTTTGTTGTTTCAGATCAGGATTTTTGAGGAAGATAAGTTGTTTTCAGCAAAAACTCTTCAACATGGAGGAGCTCTTGACTACACAGCCTCCCTCTGCTCAGGGGGAGGGACATGGTTTGCAGAATGAGCTGTATAATCTAGGTCCACATTGGCAGCACAAGTCAGAACTGGGCTGTCAAGTGTAGCACCTCTCAAAATAAAGAGCTTTTAAAATGCAAAATGCAAAAAATTGCTATACAGGAGACTAGATTATAGTTCACTTGAAGAAGTAGTTTCACTTAATGCTGAAAAAGCCTTTGGGATACAATCCCATTTCATCCAACCTGTTTGCAAATTAATTATGCTAAGCAGGTTTTTTAATTACATTGCTTGAAGGAAGAGCAGCAGAACATGTAAATTCCATAAGAGAGAAAGCAAAAGGTTTCCACTGCTAATTATGGAGCTAAATTTGATGAAGGCAGCTGTAGCATGATTGGGCAGAATTATTTTAAATGAAGTCTAGAGAAACTCCTCATCTTTGTTTTTGTCAATGTCCTGCAGTGCTCAATTGTATCACACTGGGCATGATATTTTTCCAAAGCTTTAAGACTTACCGTTATGCAGCTTTTGACAGTGGTACAACAACCTGTAGCAAGTTAAAGCACTTGGCTCTTGCTTGGGAAGGATTCAGGATAGTGTTTGACTTGCACTACAGTGGACGTCTGTGCAGTGTGCCCAAGTGTTTCTCCTTCCTTGAGGTTTGTGAGAAAGCCAAGCAAGAAGTGCCAGGTACCCCGTGTGTGGCATCCACCACCACCATCTAGTGGTGATTACCTTCCAGCTTGATGGATAGCTGTTTGGAAAGAACTACGCAGAATTATTCTGGAAATTGGGAAAACTCTCACCTGGGGCTGTTCTACCTCAGTGTGTTTCTGTATTGTTTATTTGTTTACTTAGTGAAAGCATTCAATGAAAAAATAATTCTGTTGGTAAGTCTGTCCCCGTGTAACAGCTGGAGAGGCCATGTGAATGATCAGTATAGAATCTAAAATGCGATATGAAAGAGCACTGTTTTTTATAAGATTCTTGGAAATGTGACTCTTACATGTCATGTACACTTCCAAAAGCAAGTGGAGGAGTTTTATAAGATAAAAATGTTTAAAAAAATAAGCATGACTCCAATTTTGGCATGTTTCTTATGCTGAGCAGTTAAAACAGCACTGGTAATTGCGGAGAAGTATTTAAATCCATAATTTTTAACTCTATACTATTCTTTTCAGACAAATACTTGATTTGTCATTTTTGCAAACAATCTTCAGACAATTTGACTATTACATCTAAAAATACTTTATATAATAGCATCAAGAGCAGATTGTTCAAGACAGAACCCAAAGTATCCATGTGGAATGTCCATAAAATGCTTGAAGAGTCACTCCAGGTTACAAAAGATTATGTTCAAATCACTTAACTTTGTCATGTTGGAGACTAAACGAGTTATACATTGGGCACCTACAGCAACCACTTCCTGAGAGGATATTTCATCCTACCTATTCCAAACATCCTCCTAATTTAAAAAGATCAGTCTCCTGTTGCAGGTGACTGTTTCTTTTACGTCCCTGTTGAGGGAACCTTAATAACAAGCTGAGATGGAATACCTGGTTTTGGGACAGATAAAGTGTGATAAATTTTTTCCAAAAAACCAAAGGCACAGTTATTAGAGAAAAAGAAAAAAAAAATCACCATTTGTTCTTATGAATCAAAGTTGAATTTTTAAATTTGGCCTTTGTTTAAAAAAAAAATTAAAAAATATTATTTTTTAGTGAAACATAGTAATCAGAGTTTTCTGTTCTGATGTGCAATTCAGAGGATCCATCTTGCAAGCTGTAAAATTATCTCTTCTCTCATTTCCTGAGGCGAATACTAGGCATTTCACATGAGTTTTGGAAATTCAGGCCTTTCTCTTATTGTAAAGAAAAGGCTTTGAAAAGGCAGCAGTAAGGAGTTCTGTTTACTCATCATTTCTGGGTGGACCCTTTATTCCAATTATGTGAATTACAACTTCATCCTCTCCCCACACCGCACCTCTCACTTGGCATGTTGCTGTGACTCTTGAGAAGGACCCTGGTCTGAGTTCAAGGCAGTGGAGTTGCCACAGCTGTCTTTGAACTGCTTTTTACTTTCGTTATCCTCTATTTCCTCACAAAGATTTATTACCCTTGAGATATTGACACTAATAGAAAATGAAGCTTTCTGTAAGGGGGTAGAGATCCTCTGTCAATACCCAGTCAGTCCTTGACCTTCCTACTTAGACTTTTAACAACATTGCAGTTCTGACGATATGTTATATTTTACAATTAAACAAAGACCATCTCATTTTACATGGCTGCCAGACAGCTGTCAGATATTAATGACTGGAGTTTGCTATGACCAGAGCTGGATTAAAACTGGTGACCTACATGTGAAAGACTTTGTATTTCATTTTCTCAAGCTACTCACCCCTAGATTTCTTTGAACTTTAATGCTGTTTTCTGGCTTGCTTTTATTAATCATGTTTAATGGTGTCTGTCTGCTTAGTCAGTGAAATATCTGGGTTCGATATTCCATGGTCCTCTTTCTTGGATCGCACACAATTTTTACCCATCCTAATTTTTGTTCACTCTGGTTGATCTTAAGAGATCTAGAAACTGGATAATAAACCAGGAGTAAGAAGATCAAAGCTTTTTACATCTAGGTCACTACTAATAATCCAGTGGTGGTCATTAGAGCATATGTTTAGCAGCTGATGTAAATTCTTTCAATCCCCTTCTTTGTGGTTACAAAATAAAATGTGCCTTTACTTGATTGGCACTTCTGCTGACTTCACAGGGTGTTTGGCTAATTAAGAACAAATCTGTGAGCAAGGCATCTATTCAGGATTTGACCCCAGTTTAGTAAGCTGCTTGGTGATTGCGGTTGTTTCTCTAAGGTGGGAACCAAATAAAGGATCCAGTGTTGAAAAATTAAGATGCTCCAGACTGTCAGTACAGTTTAGACCCTGCCTTGCCATGTGCTTCCATTATGGGGGAAGATTGTTGGTGTGGGGGTCCTATGGAAAGCCTGCAGCTGCTGCATGTTTTCAGAGAACACTGAATATGAAGAAATAAAGGTTCTAGGCAGAGATCCAAAGCAGGGATGTTGCCAGGGTTCAGTCTGCATTTCACTCCACTAGCATACAAATTTTCCAGATAGACTGGTTCAGCAATTCTGATGGTCCCACCCCAGCTCCTGGACAAAGCAAGTGAGACACATGACACATACACGTGTAAGAGGCAGCTCTGTGTGCTGCATAGCTGCTGCCAGACACCCAGTACCATGACGGAACAGAGAAATGCTTTGAATTTTGTCATACATGCTTTTGGAAGGAGAGTGATGCTATTAGCAGTGAGATTGTCTCCTGAAATGGAAATACATAATTCAGTTTGTGGTTCAGTTAGTTCTATTAAAACTTCATCTTTATTTCTGCTGTCAAAATATATTTAGAGCAAAACCTTCAAGTTGAAGGCAGGAAAGATTAAATTGCTTTTATCTTTTCAAGTTACACTGAAAAGAGGTGGTAGAAGGGGATTATGGAGGTACAGCAGTGCTGTAGCCTCCTTGCATCCACTTGCCAGGTGAGGGAGGACATGCCTCCAGGATTTTGATGCAAGGTAAGGAACATGGAGGAATCTTCCTTCCAGTGTCATAACTGTTTCCAGTGAAAATGGTCACTATTTTCAGGGCCCTGGAGCTCTGTCAATTCCCTGAAGCTTCTTGGGATGCTGCCTAACTTTTAGCAGCCCAGAAGTGCTGAGCAGCATCAGACACTGAGGCCCCCCACTGTGGAAGCTCCTTCATGCTTCATACCCTCCCTCAGCTTCAGACAATCTTTAAGTAAAGCTGAAAACCTGGCATTAAACAGTGCAGTGGAAAGCAATGAATGATGCAGTATTCAAATGTAAATGACTAAGTAAGTGGTTGGGATTTGCTCAGAAACATAACAGACATAAAAGCCACATCTTAGCTCATCGACTGGCCTTGCCATTTGTTTCTAGTGCCTAAAACCAAAAACCAATCTTTCCATGGAGAATTTGGAAGAAAATTTAGATTCACGATCCAAGGTATTTAGAAACCCAGATCTCACCTGCTTTACATGGAAACTGTAATTCCTGGGCTTTTTGGAGCAGCCAGAAATTTGCCTGCCCTCTCAGTTGTGCACTGTTTGCTTTCGTGGCTTGAGAACTGTAGATGATTCAGATGTGCTAATTCTTTCCAGTATCCAAAATTCAGAAAATACTGTTTCTTGTAGTTGTGCCTGGACTTCTTGGTAGTCTTCCTGGGGAGAGTTACGTGCTTCCATGCCATGCAGTGTGAATAGCAGGTCACCTCCTCCCAGTGTCTGTATGTTGTGTAACTAATGCCTATATGTTGTGTAACTGATTTGCACTGAAACAATGAGCTTTGCACCTTCTGGCATCAGCCCTGGGCATGTTGTACATGTGCTGTTTGACTCTGCAGTGCATGGACTCTGGTGCTCCTGGTACATGTTATACATGCTGGGCTTCACTGGGGACTCAGACTGCAAATGCAGGGTGGTCCTTTATCTGGGAATTTGAGTTTTCCTAAAGGCTACCTAAAACAAATGCCATGCTTTTTTCACCTGAAAGTCCCAGGCAGATGGACCCAAAGAGTAGTAAGGTGATAGGTCAGGTATAAAAGTGGTAGAGTTTGTTTATGGCTTATTTTTCTGTGATCTCACAAGTTCATTTGTTTTGTTGCTTGGCTTTGCTGGTTCTCTGGTGTCCACTCATGTGGGTAGGTTGTGGGATTAGACTGATGCTAGCAAAGCACTTTGGGATCACTCAGAGTTCTGTAGGTGTGAAAACAGCTCTTTTTTTAATTGAAAACCTGTTATTAAGCACACATCTTACAAATTGGTATAGCTGGCTACATCTACACACTGTTGCCTCTCCTGAGACAATGGGATCATTGATATCTGTCAGGGGAAAAGCACAAACTAGTTTGCTGTGAGTAGAAAATGTACATTGCCCTCTTGTGAAAACACAGCTCTGCTGCAGCAATAAAAACAGCCAAGGATACATTTCAGCTGAAAAGTCAACATATTCTGCCACTCTATAATTATAGCACAGGTCAGTTGTTGCTTTAGACTGACATCTCAGACAGTGTGCTCACAGGACAACATAACCAAATAGAAAAGATTTATGTACACAAGGTAGAAAAAAAAACCCAGTTTTTTTTTCTCCTGCTTGGCTCTGCAGTCATCCTGGATTTTAGTCACTTCATTAGCATGCTGAATTGTGCTGTCATTGTATCGCTGTGGCAGCTTCACTTGTATTTCAGCTTCATGACAGGTCTCAAACACAGGATACTGTGACCTCAAATTTGCATCACATTCAAGCTTCAGCGCCACACCATCCCCTTCTCTCCCTGTCATTTCAGATCAGCAGTTGGAATAGTTACTTGTAGACTGCACATAATTATGCATGTTATTGGAAATGCAACAGGACTGTTTTGTTCACTGGTGTATCTGGAAGGGTTGTAGGTATGTCATCAGTTTAAGACAGAATGAGGAAGTAGCACTTTATATTTCAGTTGGGAGTTAAAATCTTACTTTTCACTGAGATATTCTTGTATTCAGCCTGTGGTCATGCAATCCTTCATAACCCCAAGAAATCACAAAGTTCTCACCTGGAATGGGATTCGGGTCATGCCTGCTGTTGGGATATATGACCTGTCTTGGTATGTATCACCCATGAAGGTGCAGGATCTCTCTCCAATGAGCAATGAGCATCGAATTGGTGTTTGTAAGGCTGACTGTTAAACTACATGTGACAGATTGTTTAAACTCATCAGCTCGCAAAATTATTTTTTCAGCAAGCAGTGCTACCAGAAAAAAGACAGTGTATTCACAGATGATTGATGTAGGTCCTGTGGCACAGATTGGATATCAGGGCTGTCCACAGCTGAGAGGGTGTCAGAAATCTGGTGAATAAGGGAAGTCAGATCTGAACATTGAGGGCAGGGCTGGAAGAAGTATTGATGCTGACAGCAGGTAGAAATGATTAAATTTAAGACCTTCTCTCTCTGCCAGCGGGGTTTTATTTAGATTGAATTTAGACAATTTTCTTCATGAATAACCTGGACAGCTGTGAAAAAGCTACCTTTCTGTGCTCGCTTCAAGTATACTCTCACTGTTTCCCAAATTATTAGAGCCAAAACCTTGACACAGGGAGTCTTCAACTGGCAGATTTCTATGAAAATATCCTTCAGCTCTGGGAGCTTCCAAAGAGTTGGCAGTCTGCTCTCACTCTACCAGGAGAGACCGAGCTATCAGAGGCACAGGCTTTTGCCAACACTTGTGTAAGAAACGAAGAGCAGAGCAACCTCAGAAAGGTTGACCTTCATAGATTTCGGTGCTGTCAGAATTCTCTCTTCGATGTACTTGAACAACCCAAAATACTGCTTCTTACTGCTAATGTTGTTTTCCTGGGTGATTGCTTAGTGAGAGCTCTGGAGCTGTGGTTTAGGATCTTGCTTTCTTTCTCGTGAGCTGTCTCTGCCCAGGGTCACAGCATAAGATGCTGCTAAATCTGCCCTGGCAGCTGGAGTGGGTATCCTCTGGGCTCCATCCCAGGTGCATTAAGAAATGCCAATGTTGTGTTTTCTAGTTGGACCCTAGACCCCAGCCTGGAAGATAAGTTTCTATGTATTGTGAGAGCACCAAAAAGCATTGGCACCCCTTAGATTGGTAGGCTATTGTTTTTCTTCAGATATGTCCTGTCCATATTTCAAGTTTCTTCTCTCCTGTTGTTTAACAGGGACTAGACACAATTCTCCTGTGTTTCTTGTTCAGTAAGTATTTGTTACTTCCTCAGAGGCTGAATTCCCTGGCTGGTTTGTTGAGGGTCATTTCCTGGGCAGTATTTCACTCAGGTATTTGGATGTCACTGAGGAAAGATGCAAAGACTTTTGCAAATCTGGTTGTAACTTTAGTTATGAAGGTGTTGCCACATCTCCATAAAGATCTCATGCTGTGAGAAGGGGGAGGTTGCCCTATTTTTATAAGAACGTGAACTCTAAAACGGATGAGATGCCGACTTTTTCATATATTTTTAAATAAGATTCCACATGGTGTGAAACTGGTTGTATTCTAGAGACAACTGCCGTAAGAGAGCAGTTGTTCATTGGATGCCTCTTGAGATGGATTATTAAGTGTTTAGAGGCTTTGACCTCTAAAATCCTTTGACCATCAAAAAGACACTAAGCCAGGAGTGTGTTGAGTGTGTTGAGAAAGGAGTGCAATAGGAGAGGAAATTCAGAAAAGCCCTCATGCTGAAGAAAAGGTCTACCTGTTACCTATGTGGTAATAGTAAACAACTGAGAAAAAGCTTTCTTGTTTAATTCTCATCTTCTTGTGACTTTGGTTTTGATATTTTTTGTTTGATTGAGAATTTAACATCTTGCTAGAATTAGCTCATTATTTTTTACCTTAATTACATTCTAGTATGAAATGTGAGTCCATCAAGTAAGTGTGAAATATATGTCATTACATCATATATACATAATACATGTTCCTCTAGAAACAGCTTGTCCTTAGAGAGCATTATATGTGGTCAGCTCATGGAGGAGATATGAAAGAACTTGTGGATATCAGGAATTGGGCTGTATCCCCCAGCTGTAAACTTTAAAAGGACACTTTGGGAACTGGCATTACCAAGAACAGTGTTCCTGGGAGACTGACTCTTGGCAAGCATAAACTAGCATCCTTTTGGAAAGCAGTTAGTAGTGTAATAGTTTGGTCATGACTACATGGTTTATTGTTCAACCATTAATGTCTATAGGGCTTTTTAATCATCTTTATTGACTCTGGGGTACAAGAGTATTAAGGATGATGCAAGTGCTGCTCTCACAAGATAAGAGAGTGAACTTCTCCAAAGGCACATATGACTAATCAATCTTCCTTTGAATTCTCACCCCAGTACTGAACTCTTTTTTTTCCACTGTTATTGTTATTGTATTCTTGTGTGCTTGCTAAGAGCTGAGTAGCAGTTGTTATGTATTCATGAAAGCCTACAACCTGATTTATTTAACGTGTTTACCAGAATACTTGGGGGGAAAAGTCAAATCTATTACTCATATTCATTACTCAGTGTGGAAAAGTAACAGTTGCTCCCCAGTGTGAGATAGTTACCATAATTATACTGCTGGGCAGTTCAAATTGCATCATTCTACATTTTTGAGCATGTTTTTGAGGTAATGTTTATTAATGGAAAAGATTGATTTTGATACATCCCTCTAGTTATGCTTTACTGTGTCTATAAATAGACCTTGTATTTTCCTGCTTGCATGTGGATTTAGTTGGACTTTCAGGTTTTTAGAGATTTGTTTTGTAGCTGAGGGGAAAAATTCAAACAGATCTGATTTTGAACTGAAATTGCATTCACCACTACGGTGAAGATGTCAGTTTTACATTTGTCAGGCTTATAATTTTATGCACAACTAAAGTGGTGCTGGTATCTTCAGCTGGTCTGGTGCACAGAGGGAAACTTAATCCAAAGAAGAGCATGTAGCTACACTAAACTTGTGTGATAAATAAAGCAGCAAAGAATCAACATTAGAGAAGTGTATTGCTCAAGTGCTTTTTATTGTGTCTTCCTTTCAACTGACTCCTAATTATGTTATTGAAACTTCAGTTAGTGTGTGGAGTGAGATATCCTGGTGCTGGAAAATGGGCATAGGTGGTAGCTTTCTTTTAAGCATGCATATTGATGAATTTTTTTGTGAGTATAGTTTTTTCACTTTTTAGATAAAGATAATTCTTAATTAAAGGTAACTCATTCTCTGCAGATTTCAGATTTTTTTTTCATACTATCCCTTTGTATGGTCTTACTGCATTCTAGTGTTGTCTTTTGCAGACTAAGTACATGAATAATTGTAAGGTCTTAAAGGAACCAAGTGGCAGGTAAGCTCATAGCTTGTTGACTTTTCTGTAACAGAAGAGGCTATTCTACATGTTGTGTCTTTTTGCTTCAGTAGACTTTTAATCATGGCAAAAAGGTGCTGAAATGCAAAGTTACCATGTACTGAAGGATTTAAAGTTACTTCATCAGGCAAATGCAGGAGGGGAGACGATCTTTCCTCTCATTTGCAATGCTCTAAGTCAACAAGCAGCATGTTCCAGTTTATATTAATAAGTTTACAAATTTCCCTAAAATGAGCTCTTGTGATCATGTCTGATAGAAGAGTGGATAAACACACAGACACCCGCTGGAAGGTGATAATCCAAAGTTACACTTCTGAGAAAAAGGAATCTGTGGGTAATTTTCCCTCTCCAAAGATTTGGCTCATGTAATCTCACAGAAATCTCTATCCCCCAAGAGCTGATTTGAGTTGTTGGGGATGAAATCAGGGAGAAGCTGTATTCTCTAGGATGATATTGTCTTCTTTAGCTGACCAGTTGCCTAAAAAGGAGACACCTTTGGGAACCATGTAGTACTGAGTATCACTAGTATCAATATCCACGTTTTATCTGCACTGGCTGAGCACAGTCAGTACCAGCACAGCAGCAGCATATTCAGGGCAATGGCAGTTATCCATATGGCCCATGGGGAGATTTTCCACATCTCTTTCTACATATAGCAAAGAACATAACTGATGGAAAAAAATAAATTGTATATGATGAGAATTTTCCCTTCGTGCACTATTTTAGACAAAACCCAAGAGTGTAATGCTCCTTTACATGATTCCATACATCCTTTGAAAGTCTTTGTTTAAGATCCCTTCCCCTTAGGGGAGCTGATCTGTGAAGCTAATAGCCAAGGAGACAGTGTACCTGAGAACTGTCATTGTTTGAATACTTGTGGTTTTTTCTAGACCTGCCCTCATATCTTCTTAATTCCCAGAGAGTGACACAGTGAGTTGTGCCATTCCCGTCTTCTTTTCACCCTCAAGAAAATCCTTTGGATTCAAGTCACAAAGAGAAGTCTTCCAAGCTCCTTGCACTGTCTTTTCCTTTTCCTTACATGTTAAGCTTTAGGTGTTATCCAAATGCTGCTCAACCAAGATTCCTAGATACTGTGACTAGCAGTAACAGCAATAATAATAATAATAATTATTCATGTGGAACCACAAATGTGCACAACACTTCTTGTAAATAAAACTAGTTCATTTTAAACATCAATGAGTTCAACATATTGTCCTCTTTCTGGACAGAAACTGATTTAGTCCACTCTCTTGATATATGTCTCTATATACATATACAGATATAGATTCTCTAGGTATATATAGATATAGATGCATGATCCCTTGCACCAGAATGCTGATATTTCAAGGTTTTTATATACTGTTGGACTTGTCAGTCTTAGCACTGACCTTTGAAAGGGTTTATGTTATATGAGAAAGCATAGATATGGAAGAAAATACATTATCTTGGAAAGCTGTCTTCTTAAAACTGCACTGTGTTAAAAGAATCTGTTTTTATTATTATTAGTCTCCAGAACTGGAAGGCTTACAGAGGGAGGGGTCTCCTAGGTAAAGCTGTGCAGAATTTTCAGAAGGTTACCTGAAAACCTGTCTGCTCTCAGCTTCATTGCAGAAGAAAACTTCTGAGACAGACCTTGCAGCAGATAGAAATGTGGACCTGATTTCAGATGATTCAAAACTTCCCCTGTGAGTTGTTGGATTGTTTTCAAACTCAGTACTGAAAATAAAGTTAACAGGATATGCCTAGGGACAACAGGGAAAAAAGGATTATGCCAAGTTGCCCACCTGCCTCTTTTCGGTTATGTCAACTATTGCTGCCGTTGCTACCATCCTTCCTGCCTCTCCCCTCTGACTTTGGGATCCATTTCATTCCCTTACCTCTTCTTCCTTTGGGAAGTATCAGTACTCTGTTATGCCCAGCTACAGCCATTTTCCTTCTCTTTCTGCAGTTTCCTTTCTGCAGTACTGGGCTATAACAACTCCATATGTATAAGAATTTTAGGAGGACATATTACATAAGTATATGAGACAGGCAGATATTTCAGGCATGAGTATTTTTTCTGCAGTTCCATCTGTATATTCATAAGATGGTTGTCTCAGACTTTAGCAACTCGTGTTTCAAATCCCTTTTTGGCTGGAAATGGCACTTACTGATGCTTCTATAGTCCTGCTCTTTTGGGAAATTTGCACTAAGGACTTCACAACACAGCAGGCATAGCGTTCAAGTTAATACTCTGAACCTTTGGAACCAAAACTCACTGGGAAAGCCTCTTTCAGAAATGAAAACAAGTCAGATGATCTTTACTGGGGAGAGAAAAAAAAGGAGGAGGGGGGAGAAAGAAATGTCCCAGATCAGTGTTTTCTCCATCTGGTCTGTTCCCAGATTCCTAAAGAGATAATATAGTGTCAAGTAAAAGGATGTTATGATGAGGTTGGGGCATAGCTACAGTACAGCAGGATCCTGACATTGTCATAACCCTGTGCTGTCACTGACCTGGGGAAGTGGAAGACTGTGCCAAACTTAAAAAAAATAAAGTGTTCCAGTGCTGCTCCTCAGTTAAGGAAGACCAAAGAGAAATAACAATTAATCAGTGGTAGTTGTGGTGTTAAGGACTAGCAATACTAATTGTTTTGATGAGAATTTTCTCTGAAGATTTTTTTTTATTAGCACTGAGTAATAGCTGATCTGCTACTGTTATTGACCTCTAGCACTACCACAGCTCAATAAAGTTTCTTATTGTCCAAATCTAATCAGAGAAAAGCTGAGACTGAAAATCAATTCATTTCCTGCTAGTTAATGACTAATTCCCCACAAATGTGAATATAGAGATTAACTTTTCAGGTTGAATGTTTTTTAGAGGTAGACTCTCCCAGATGGATGTTTGCAAAGAAGCATGGCTTCTCTTTTCCCATCCATCTCGCTCCAGCCTCTTGGCATATTCTTGCTTTTTACAGTGGGTCTTGCTTTATCATAGCC
Source organism: Neopelma chrysocephalum (assembly GCF_003984885.1). NCBI lineage: Eukaryota > Metazoa > Chordata > Aves > Passeriformes > Pipridae > Neopelma > Neopelma chrysocephalum. The sequence goes on along the minus strand of NW_020897742.1, from coordinate 2,386,920 downwards.
TGTGGCTTATGCTTGTTCTCTGGTCTCTTAACCAATGTCTCACATGACTGCAAAAAAATGGTGTTGATAATTCATGGTCAGTTCCTAAATTCTCCAATATTTCTTCTCTGTATTCTTCAGATGAGCATTTCTGCAGTGGCTAAAAACACCTGCAAGACAGAGTGACTTAGTCCTTAACAATAATGTAAGGGCTAGTCACAGTCTTTGGAGGTCTGGGTGAGACACAAACTCTTTACTGATCCCACTTCAGGCTGTATAAGTTGTGAATTTTCCCCTGTGAAGGGAAGAAGTTACATTTCTTGGCTCATCTTTATGTAAAGAACTAACAGCTGCTTATAAAGCCTCCCCATGTGTCTGTGCATGCATATGTGCTCACAGCATTAAAGCTACCGAGCAGAGACATGAGCAGTAAACATCCATGAGGTTTGGCAGCTCTCTCCAGTTCTTGCCAGCTCTGTGACTCCCACGGCTGCAGTATCTGAAATAATCACAATCCTTTTTTGTATTTATCCTCCCAGCACACCTCTGAAGTGGGGACAGCTCACAAATTTACACATAGAGAACTGAGTCCTGGATCTAAACAGACATTTAGATTCTGGTGGTCCACAAGATTATTCTTTCCAGAGGCTGAGCCCCATGGCTTAGCTGCTGCTGAGACCTGTAGACCCACAGCTGTGGATGGTGCCCACTCCTTGGGACCCTCTTGCAAGCTGAAGCCAAGTGGCTGGAGGCAGGTGTCCTAGGTGGAATATTTCTATCTTACACTGCAGATGTGCAGCTGTACCAGACTCAGCATCTTTGAGACAAAAGGCTGGAGGGCTTTTACCATCAAGATTGGCTCTGCTACAGTGCATAAGGGTGTGGGTTTTTTTAATTTTTCTGTTTTGTTCCTGCTCTGCAACTGATGCTTTATCCCTGATGTCTTGTTTTTATTTGCCTTGCTGCAGAAAACACTGTTCTGCTTTTTTCTTTGCAGCAATGAATTTTGCCACTGTTAAAAGGTTCAGATCTGAATCCTGTCAGACTGAAGCCCAGATCTGTGTGTATAAATCCATTGTAATCCTATGGGGTAATCTCTTCCCTGATCCTCAGCAAAACGTAATCAGACTCCTTTTTCTGGCTGACTTGAGAGAAGAACTTGATTTCTATGAAGGAATACAGCTGGTAAAAGCTATGCAGACCTGCAGTACTGGGTTGTGGCATTGCATGTTCCAATTCTGCATATTTCAGTGGGTCGTCCCAGTGAACCTTTTCTTTGTAAAGCATAATAAAAAGGCTCAAGTTGAGCCAGAAAATGGCCTTTCTCCCAGACACTGAGCAGGGACCCACCTCCTTTGTGTGTGAAATGGCTTGGTACGTGTATGACAGGCTGGAACGAGATAATAACGTTTCAAAGGTTGAATGGGAGAAGGAGAAACTGGAAAACTATGATAATGTTTTCCTCCCAGTAGAGGCAGCTGTAGGAGGAAAACAAAATGAATCTGATTTCTGAAGCAATGTATATTTTTTTACATGCAAGCAAAAAATACATCGATGCAGTTGCTTTTTTGCATATTCCACCAGCAGAACCTGCAGTGCTACACATGGACAGGCTAAATATCATAATCTACTTTGGTGATCCTGCTGTTTCTTGAGTTACATTAGTGCCTTGGAGTAATACACTGAGCTTGGATTTCAGAAGGTACACTCTGACACACTAGTACCATTTTTATACATTTGTTTGTATTTTGGAAGGCAGATGAAATACAACTTGCAAACCATGAACAGTTTATTAGACCTATACTAGCCCTTTCCAGCTTTATATGCAACATGAAAATAGCTTAACAAAATAAATTTTTAAGCTAAATGGCCTGGTAATACACACAAGATGTGATTGGGCAAGGTTGGGCAGCTTTGAAATAGCAGCACAAAATCCTGCTGCTATTCCAGACAGTTTTATATGCACCATTAACCCACAAGACCCAACCAACCTGCCCATCTTCCTATGACTGTGGAGCAGAGACCAGGATCCCCTTCAGCCCCATTAGTGCAGCACTTGCTTCACGTGGAGATCAGTGGCATCAGTGCTGTAGCTGGGGGTGATCTGAGCTGTTGCTTTCAGATCTCTCCTAGGATTTCTCTGCGTAAGGGAGTAACAGTACAGGGTGGGGAGGAACAGAGGAGAAGGAGAAGGCTGAGAAGAGGGTCCCCATCTCTACGACAATTATGAATGTCATGTCTGGATCTGTAACAGCATCCCACCTCTAGCACAATGCAGAAACATTATCCTGTTCCACCCGGAATTTCAGTAATGAAACTAAATTGTAACTCTCACTTCATTTTTGATGTGTATGAACAAGACAGCCCCAAACCTTTCAAAGGCATGTGATGTGCCTTTCTGTGCTGATGTGCTGCTACTCTGTGGCTAAAAGCTGGGAACAGGACAAGAACATCTGTATCTCTGGGATCCAGATCCTTTTACATTTGATTAAATTATTAATGGAAGGATGAATAGCTGCTGAAGTTACTTCTGCTTCTGTGGAACTAGATTCTTGGGTGCTCATTCACTGCTTGTTATATCTTCCTTGGAGAGCTCTGAGACTGAAATCCTTCGTGGCTTTCTAAATGCATCTAAATGGTTTTCAGTTAAAGGACAGTTGGGGATAGGAACCACAAAAGAGCTTTAATACAGTGAGATGTGTTTAATTGCCTCTGAGAACTAGATCTCCAAGGTCTAGAAGAAGAGTTGTGTGAGAAAAGCCCTTGAAAATCCACAGCCAAAACATTTGGATACTTAGAGAGATGGAAGACCTGGCTACAGAGAAGGTTGCTCAGTGCCTTTCATTGCCTGTGTCCCTTTGTGGATTTTGACTTGGTTGCTTAAAGGCCCTTGGGGGTCTTGACTTGAAAAACGACATTTGGATTTGTTTCAGTTCATTAAAGATCTCATCCAATGAATAGTAACTCAGGGGAATCTTTTAACAGAACTAGAAATTGGTAAGGAAATACTTTCAGATTGAGCATGATCATAAGCCCAATTCAAAGCTCATTGAAGTAATTGGATCATTTGAATTGGCCCATACTGCTAATAATATATGTTCTTCTAGGTATTGTAGCGGTTAAGATGCAGATGAAGTGAAAGAATTGTGAAAATTACCTGAGTTAAAGTAGATTTTAACTATATTTAATGGAGGAAATACTCAAATCCAAATCTTCTGTCTCCTAAAGCAGTTCCTCAATCACTAATTTGTTAAGAAAAAAAAAATGTTTGCTCTCTTTCCAATCCCTTTAATATTAGTTCACACAAGTTGTTCCCAGTTTGGGAACTCATATTTCCCTGATCCATACTGTGCTGTAACCGGTGCATTCCTCTGAGCTGCCTGTTCATCTTGTCTCAGATAGAGAAGGGAGGCAAGTGTGAGGTTTCCATGTCCAAACTGACACCTCTGAGCAAGGAAAGAATGCTGCACCATCCCACTGCTGTGATTTGCTACAAAAGCCTGTTTTGTAGGCAAGCCCTGAAAACACTCCAGCCAAAAGTATGTAGAAGATAGCTGGGCCTAGTCAGAGAATTACAAGGGCTAGAAATCTCCATGCTTTGAACTGGGAGAACTTACTTTGCAATTAAACCCATAATTTAACCTTAATGATCTGCTCGCCCTATCGCCAGGCAAGGGAGAAGTCTCTGACACTTGACCACTTCAGGTGGCTCTTCGGAGTCACCTCTCCAGTGACCAATGCACATCAGTGATCCAGGGTGACGCTGTGGCTCTCGCACCCACAGAGGCTCCTGCTCACAGCCCTGACCTGCTCAGCCTTGCCTTGTCCCACTGGTCCCCCTCAGTCCCCATCAACCTTGGTGGGGTGATCTCTGCCAGCCTTCTCCTCTCCAGCACGGGGCATGGAGGCAGCTCACATCTCACATTCATTTCACTGACTTACTCCAGAGAATAAGGGTGAGATATAACCTGAATAAGAGGGGCACATTGTGTCTTATCCACTTCTTAATCTGCACACCCCCAGGAAGTCTTGAAAATGTTTCTTTTATCTATTTTAAAGGTTTTTCTGTCCTGACCTGACCTTGAGCTGTGTAGTCACAGTGCAGTCAGATCTCTTGAGAAGGACAGATGTGCTGCTGCATCTTTTTGTGATGGTCTGGTAGTGCCCTCGTTACATTAGTTTTCATTTTTTTTACAAGAAGATGCTGGCAGGGACAGGCTGCAGCCCTGTGGGTCACCTTGGTACCAGAGTGGCACAGCCTTCCCAACAGGTCCTGACAATGACAGCCTGGACATCTCCTCCCCTTCTCATACCTTAGAATTTGAAGTGCAAGAGTACAGTACATTGCAGTAAGTTACAATTTTTTTTTTTTTAATAAAGGAGGCAATTAAGGAGTAATCCTTTTTCTTATTTCCTCAAGTTCTGTGTTTGTACTGCTGGCAGGAATCCAGAACTTCATCCTCTTACGAAACTAGCAAGCAGCAACTTGCTCCCCAGTCATCATAGGCATCCTCCCCAGTGACCTCAGCTCCGAGGAGCTGTAATACCAGGCTTGACCAGCAGCTGTCAGCATCTGGGTTCAAATTTAAGAGTGCTATAAAAAATACCTGTATGAGCTTCCAAAAACAGCCAAACTCTCTGATTCTCAAAGTGCTCATGTTCTCCACTAACAAAGATGAGCTGGGTGCCTAGCAAACTTACAAAAGGGGGGAAATAAAACCTAATACAGTAGATAAGAAGGGTAAGTAACTCCTTCCTAAAGGATAACAGCATCAATTGTGGAAGGTTTTTTGATGGGAGCCAACTGTGAGGCATATTTTCACTTGCTGGTCCCAGACAATGTTTGTGCCCCCTCATCCCTCTTTGCTGTGCCAGCCCTCAGCAGAGCTTGTAGTGCTGAGCCCCAAATGGGGCCAGGGGAATTAGCAGCTGCTTCTTCCGTCTTCTCCAAGCCTGGGATACAGAAGCACTGTACCACCTTCTGCTTCCCCGCCTCCTGTTCTGCGCTCCAGCTCCCGCCTCGGTTCTGGAAGCTGTGACCTCACATCAGTGACCTGGGCCCATGTAGGCAGCGTGTTCTGCTTTCTGTACACTACTCTAATTCTGGCTTTCTCTATTTTATAGCAGAATTTCCCTTTTAATAGAAATGCATCTCAGCCATGATAAAATATCACATGGAAAACAAAGTACCACTCAGGTCAGTCTACAGATTCGCTCCGCTCCACCTTACCAAGGAAGGAGAGACCCTTCTGTTTCCCACCCTCTCCATCACTGGGGAATTTAGGAAAGCTGACTTTAGGGTGTTTTTCTTTATCTTTAGCCATATGCTAAATTTTTAGCCATATGCTTTAGCATATGCTTTATGCTTTTGCAATAATTCCCTCCCAAAGATGATCTGAATAGAGTTTATCACCGAGTTATCTGTGAACAGCATCACTTAAAAGAGGCTAAAGCAGCTGCAGCCAAGCAGATAAGTATTTCCAGGTATTTGATCAGTTTTCCCAAGAGTTATATACAATTTGTAGATGATATTCACTAGATACTCTTATTCCAGGACCATTTGAATGCCTCCCATATACCAGAAAGGTGTCCAGAAACAATGTGGGAGCTAAGAATCTGCAAGACAATCCTCTCCTTCAACATTTAGAAGCAGAATAAGGGAATTTCTTTTAATATTCCTTTTTCCTTTCCTAATTGGCAGTTGTCTGTAGAGATAACACTGTTCACACCCCAGCACATTGATCTAACTGGTTAGAAAACACACAGACCAAGCAAGAGACAAATCATAGACTGGTTTGAGTTGGAAGGTACCTTAAAGACCATTTAGTTCCAGCCTCCTGGCATGGGCAGGCACACTGTTCACTAGACCAGGGAGACCTTTCACTAGATGAGACTAGAGAAGCAGAAGCAAAGGAATGAACAGTGTTGGGTAACCCATGGCGCTGGCTGCTGTAAAAAGCCTGGGCTTTTTTTGTTGTCTTGATTTCTGGAGGAAACAGGTAAAGCAGGAGGAAATGCTGGTGTGTAGAGTGGACTTTTCGGTGGTAGGTTGCAGTGGAAGGGAACTGGTTACTGTCATATGTAGATTGATCTCCTGGACAAGGGTTTGCAGAGAACACTGAAGGTTGAAGGCACCAACCCTCCCAGTGGCTCTAGTATCTGAAAATCTATTGTGTTTCTTTCCTTGTTTCTGAGGTATTCACTGAGCTCTTGCCAGAGGCAGACTAAACTACCCTCTTCATATTCCCCCTGACAAAAAATGGGTGTTTGTCTTCCAGAGATCCCTGTCTCCCATTGTCACTTGGATCAGACTATTCTGGAAGTTGTTAAAGCCTGTGCCTTTAAACTTTGCTAAGGCCTTACTGTATTTTAATATTCAAATAATGTTTTATCAGAGCTGGCTTTTTTTGCTCTGTAATTGTTTTAGTTTTCTTTTACTCTGTGTCTTATTTATGAATTGTTTCAAAGCAGGCCAATGGAAGTCTTCAAGTAGGTTTTTAAACAAGTTTTGACAATGTTTTTCAGTTTTTCTGAGCTTAAAATAACAGAAATCAGCAGATACAGACTGGAGAAGAGTGTCTTCAGCCCTTATGGACCTTTTACTGCATTTGCTCCCTACAGGAAAGCAAATAGAAACAAAAAAAAATAATAAAAAAAAAAGGCATCAGTTGCATTTTTTTCACCTTACGAGGCTGTAAACACCAGGGCTTAGCTCTGAGCAGTGCCACCACCTTCCTCACCTCAGAAGTGAAAAATTGAGGTGTTGTCTGTGATTAAAAAATTAGAAGGATGTTTTTCTCCCTGCTACATAGTTAAGGGTATAACTGGCAAAGAGGTAGTCACAGCTTGCTGATGCTCCTCTAGTGGGAGACTGAAAAATATGTTCAAGAATAATTTAAAAATGGTCTTCGGCACCTCCAGCCACTGGTCCTTCTAATTCCCTGCTTTTTTCTTGTCCTCTTGCATGTTTTTGGGTGTCTGCCATTTCTTAGCCTTTTGTGTAGGTGTGCTTCTTTGTTGGAATTTAGTTCTTTGGTCCCACCAGTATGTTTGTGCCATTTCTGTATTTTGGTTCTCTGGACCGTGAAAATAACAGTCCCAGTTCTCTTCAGCTATTTACCTTTCCTTTATAGGGACTGTAGAGTGACAGTCACAGGAATACAGATAGGTCAGCATCCTCAGCAATAGTCAGCTCTGAAAAAAAATACCTAGAAGACTGTAAAATTTTGAAGTATTTTGTTCTGTAACACATATGTCACAGGGTAGTCATCAGTACAGATTTAAAAAGCAAGAGATATGTCTTTTCTCCTTTGAACAGCCTCTCAAGAATAGAAGGGGGGGCTTGGAATTCATGGTGGAATACAAGGCATGAGAGCCATTTTTTAGACTCTCACCTGTGGTCTGGAGAGGTCCCTGTTCATCTACACTCACATGTAAAATTAAATATCACCAATGTTAACATCTGCAGTTGGTACAGGAGTTGGAGGAGAGAGGTAGCTCGTGGAGAAGAGGAAGCAGTGAGAAGGATTTTCAATAACCTGCAAATAATGTTCAGGTTTTGGATTAACATTCACAAAACTTTGTTCTGACCCAGCTGAATGTAGGACTGTGAGCCCAAGGAGCCTTCCTACAGAGGAAGCTCTCTTTGGTTTGACAAAAGTTTGAGGTTGTCACTAGAAGAACAATTCAGCAAGGTCTGGTAACTGCAGTCACTGCAGTCCAGAACTGTATCACAGAACTCATATTTCTTTGTATATGTTGATAAGCCCAATCATGATTATATTTAAAGGCCAGAAAGCAGAAAGTTCAGAAAGAGCTGCAGCAGTAACCTGAGGTATTTACAACTCTGTCGGTTTTGATTATCAAAAAAGAAACAGGGGCTGGATTGAGTACAGGCACAGAAGTTACATTTGCAGGGGGGACAATATCAAATACTCTTTCAGCTATTGGAGACGAGGCATAGAAGCAGTGGGTGGATGCTGACCCACACAAAGTCAAATGAGAAAATCACAACTTTAACAGCAATGGAGTGGGTACAGCATCCCGGTCACTTGATGACTCCACACCATGTTCAAATATCCTCCCAAAAAGATACTTGGGAAGTGAGATGGGCATATTTGATACCACTTCTGAGTTAATACAGCAATTTTTTATCCCTTTTGGGGTAATTCACAACAGGACAATATTCCAAATGGATGGAGCTGGGCAACATTTAATCCTGCTCTCTCTTTTGAGGGGAAGATTTTACAATGACTATAATTGCACTAAGCCAGAGAAGCAATTGTAGCACTCCTCTTCAGCAATGCAAAGGTTATCTAGATTGATGTCTGAAGAGTTGATATCAGAGAAAACAGTAAGTTGAAAGGAACCCTTCAGGATAGGACCCCCGTGGAAACATAGCTGTGGCTTCTGACATGACCCATATGGCCCCATAGTGCAGGCAGGTGGCTGTACACTAAGTTTTGCATTTTAATGGCTATTTGGCTTCCTGAAAGGAAAAGCAGCAAAGACTTGCCGTATTTAGTCAGACAGTTGTCAGTGCTGGTTTCTGTATATGCTCCAATATCCCCAAAATCTGCCATGAAATTTGAGTGTGTTGTTCAAAAGTGTTCACAGGTGACCACAGCAAACATCAGCCTGCAGAGGAAGCTCTGGACAGGGAAATATAAAATTGTAAAATGCAGTTCCACTTCCTTGGCTGCTGCTGAAGACTTCTGTTCAAACTGACATTATTAAATGCAGTACTTACTAAGAACTGGAATTTTAAAAAGCACAAAATGAGATAGCTCGCAAATGGGGAGTAATGCATGTTTATATATAGGGAGCATGAAAACCTCCATGAAATTATGCTGGGAATATAAAAACAAACATTTTATGTGTATAGTCCCTGTACTGCCACGGGACTTCAGCACTGATTTAAAATTGCGTTTCTTAAGGGGTGTGTTTTCTTGAATCTGGCCCACATAAAGAATAACTACTGGCTCAAATGTCTTAAATCATACATTTCCTGAGGGGAAAATACATCAGCTGAAAACCTGCATGTTATGGTCATTTAAAATATTCTGTTAAGTTTCAGTCAGTTGCCATGTTCACTGATAATGTATATTAAACATGAAAAGCATTGCACAGTATTGTTTAACTGAATCTCAGTTCTCAGGTGCTTGAATGTTGGTTGGCAGAACAGAACATGTTCGTGGAGTTTTTTATAGGTGTGGATTTTTTTTTAATAACTGAAATTATGTAACAACAATCCCACACATACACTTTGTTGCAACCATGGTTAAAATACTATTAAAATACACCTTGGTTTCTGTATTTCATAGTCAGAGAATATTACACACAATCTCCCATTTACATCCATTTACACTTCATTTTAAGGTTCATCTAGTTAATTTTGCTTTAAATTAGCATTAAATATAGTTGTAATATAGTCTGTGGCAAAGTGAGAGATTTTTGTAGTAATAGATTTTTTAGTAATCATTCCAGTGTAACTATTAGGAAACCTTCCATTGCAGATCCTCAGTTTCCCACACAGCTCACCAGCCACTCTTCATAAATGCCTCACTGGGGTATTTTGCAGGCAGGTATGTAGCTCGCTCCTCTGCATTACCCACAGTTCTATGAATTATATTATTTTGCAGTTCTTCCCATATGGAGATGCTTCAAAGTTTGCCCAGCATGCCTTCCGAACCTTTGATAAAAATGGAGATGGGACCATCGACTTCAGAGAGTTCATTTGTGCCCTGTCCATCACCTCCCGGGGCAGTTTTGAGCAAAAGCTGAACTGGGCCTTCAACATGTACGACCTGGATGGTGATGGTAAAATTACAAGAGTGGAAATGCTGGAAATTATAGAGGTGAGATCAATATGACACTCAAAAATAACATGTCAGAACATTAATAAAATTTGATTCCTTGCTCACACAGACTTCAGATGTCACTCACATCAGAGGCTGGTATGATTAAAAACATACATGGCACACATTCATCCTACTCTGACTCATGTCTAAGTGGTACAAGCACTAACTAACATATTAATAGATGTAATCTTGGAGAATTACAGAGAGTACATATGTGCATATAAACTTTTAAATACCCAGAGATTTTTTTTCCTGATGAATGGATTAACCTCAAGAACAGCCCAGCACAGGATTTACAAAGCCCATCTCAAAGTCACTTGACACCCATGAAATTACTGGATTGTAGCTCAAGTAGCTGAAACCTTACCAGAGATTAACTTCAGATGATTACAGAAATTTACAGGGATAACAACATGCTATTTTAAGTGAGCTCTCACAGATGGGCTTTAAGATGACCACAACACATAAGAGGAAGGATAAAGTTTTCCTCCTTCATTATCTGCCAGCTACTTGCCACAGTAGTTAATACCAGATTGTGCCCACATGTACACACAGAAACCTATTAGGTGATGACTTCTAAAACTTATTATTCAAAATTTACGTGAAATATTTCAAATAACCAGTTGACCCAGAGAATAAGTTAGAAGAGTTTTGCACTGTGAAACAGGAAGCCAAAGAAATTAATTCCAGGATGCAAAATGTAACCACCAAAATAAACCTACATCTGAGGAAAGTATAATATATTCTTTCTTGTTTTAAGTGTCTGGAGATTGGATCCTAAGAAAAAAAGGAAAAAAATCTTTCGAGAAACTGGCAATCATTTTATTGTTAGAATAGATTTCCAGAATTTGATCACGTCAAAAAATTAGATTGAATTTTATATTAAATTTTACATTTGGTTTCTTTCCAAAGGCTATCTACAAAATGGTGGGCACCGTGATAATGATGAAAATGAATGAGGATGGTCTGACGCCTGAGCAACGGGTAGACAAGATCTTCAGTAAGATGGATAAGAACAAAGACGATCAGATCACACTGGATGAATTCAAAGAAGCTGCAAAGAGTGATCCGTCCATTGTATTACTCCTGCAGTGTGACATTCAAAAATGAGCTTGTGTACAATGCGTCATAGACTGCACAGAAGTTTAATGTTCCATTCAGTTTGCAGCTATTTCCACACACACAAAAATTTGCTTGGACTACCTATAAATGGACTTGCTTCTTGTGTTTGAAACACTTGTGTGCATGAGAATGTCATTTGCTGAAGAATTTTAAAAGTATATATTATAAAAATAAACTGCCACAACGTGACGTGTGCAATGTCATTTCATAACAACCCTCTTCCTCTGAAGCCTGTGCAGCAGGCCTGTGCTGCAGTGAATTATATTATTTATTGTTCATGTTTTACTGATGCTAGCTCTGTGTCTCCTAGACTGAGTAATGTTAGTGACACTGAATTCCCATGGTAATGTTAACTGTTTATTATAAATCATGTCACCATTCTGCTGTAAAGTAGTACTGGACAGACAGAGGGGAAGAGCTCTTCGGCTCCCGAGTCTGATCCACACGTGCTTGTATTGTCAGTGGATATAAATGTACTTCATTTGCATGCCTTTTAGGTTTGCCTTAATTCTTACCTCATTTGCATCCCTTCAATCTGGAAAGAGCTATGTCAGAGGAATGCAGTATATTTAAAAAAAAAAAAAGAAAATCCTGCTAAAATTATCCCTTTAATTAAGAATATATAAAAATATATATATAATGTTTAAAATATTGTTTTATTGCAAGTTTAAAGGTTTTATTGGAAGTGTATTGATCTTTGCCAGAATTTTCAAAAGCTTCCACAGAGGTTGCAATATATATGTCCCAAAATAAATTTATAACATTTGATCTTTTCCCCTAATTCTTATTTCATGTCTTCAGCATGGTAATAAAAAAAAAAAAGTTCAATCTCTTTAATTATCTGTCAGTGTACACTGGGAAATATATATTTCATTATGAAAGCATGAAGAAAACTACTTTGCACTCACTCACTAGGAGAGTCATATATATGAAACCAAATGTTGTAGTTCTTGTATTTACCAACAGAGCTGCTGTTGGTGCTCTAAGATGCTACTGCTAAGATCTAACAGCACACCTACTAGAATTGTGCTGATGTAGCTTTTTAAATTAGCTGCAAGTCAAATACAGTTTATTTGCTTGGCCTAAACCTGTTTTTTTAATGTTTTTCCTTCCAGAAGTAAGAGTCTTCCGTCTTACTGTATGACACTAAACTACTCTGGGTTTGATGTAAACAGACATGTTAAAAATCATTACTGATAAATGAACCATAAAGTATGATGATAAAGGAGGGACAGTGAGGAGAACCATCCTCTTCCTCACTTGTATGTGCACAAATCAAGTTTCCCTCTATCCTGTGACAAGTACAAGTTCTGCACAGCCCTGGGAAAGAATGGAGAACTATCAGACTGCAGAAACTGCAGATAAAAACTTTCCTATGCCCCATTTCCCTGATGCTCTAAACAGTTGGTTGCTTGATGGATTAAAAAAAAAAAAACCAGTCTGAACATCTTACAATTGCATGTTTGCTATTTCTTCCTTACCTTATGAAGAAACGAGACGGTACTCTTAATAGCTAAAAATCAAACAATAAAACATGACACAAACCAAATCATTCTCTGTATTTTCAAATGTAAAAAGCGAAGCTCATCTTAAAATTAAAGGGAAAAGAAAACAAGCAACCAAAAATAGTTTTACACAGCTTGCTAAGAAACGTTGTTGGGGGGGAACACAGAATCAATTGCTGCCACAACCACAGCCATTCTTTCATATTTCAGTTTCTTCGTATTCCAAACAACAGCAAATGGCAGAAATTTCAACTACATTTTCTAATACCAGAATTTTAGTTAGACTACACAGATAATAGTCTTAGCTAACTAGAGAGTGGTATACTTCATATATTTGGCTATAACTTAAAAGGCATTCTGAAAATTACATAGGTCTGAGAATGATATGCCCACACCGAATACTTCTCGGAATTTATGCCTCTGGTTTACATATACTTTTTAGAGAAGCAGTACCTCATTCTGCATTTCTCTGCATCTTGAATTTACGTAGCAGGACAGGATCCATTTACTTTAGTGCAGCATTAAGCAATGCATTGCCATCCAAAATGGCCAACAGCTCAAAAATGTAGTCAATCTCAAAAATATAACATCTCTCTACATAGCCAAAAAAGTAAACTCTGTATTTAAAGTAGTAAGAATGTGATAGTTTTGAGACCTTAGTAGGATCACTACAAAAATAAGAGTGTCCATGTAAGTATCCATAATTTTTTATTCAGAACTAATCCTCCAATGAAAACAATTGCTTATAATAATTATACAGTCAGGTACACATCTTCAAGTACAATGGTAGATTAGAAAAAATACAATATATTGATTTGAACCAAAGACCAGAATTGTTGCCAAGTGCTCTAACATTTCAAGTAAGTCTATAAAAAACTTGGGAGAAAGTTGAAGTGTTAGCTCAGTGGGAATGCACTAACTTTCCTTAAGCTCTCTTCTCCACACAACTCATTATGGAAGTACTAATGATGATAAATGCTTTTCTTTTTCCTGCCTCTACACTCTTGCCTTTTTTTTTCGGATGCTGAAGAAAATCAGGAGGAAATAATGCTATGCCATTCTATCATCTCATACTGTAAAAGGGTCTGAAACACTAGTTCCATCAAAAAATGGAGTCAAAGGAAAAACATGGTTCATGATCATAGATTCATAGACTGGTTTGGGTTGGAAGGGACCTTAAAGATCATCCAGTTCTACCCCTTGCCATGGGCAGGGACACCTCCCACTAAACCAGGTTGCTCAGGTTCAGTCTGGCCTTGAACACTTGCAGGGATGGGGCATCCACAACTTCTGTGAGCAGCCTGCTCCAGTGTCTCACCACCCTCACTGTAAAGAATTTCTTCCTAATATCTAATCTAAATCTACTCTATTTCAGTTTAAAGTCACTCTCCCTTGTCCTGTCACTACGTGTCCTTGTAAAAGGTCCCTCTCCAGTTCTCTGGTAGCCCCTTCAGGTACTGGAGGCTGCTATAAGGTCTCTCTGGAGCCTTCTCCTCTCCAGGCTGAACAACCCCAGCTCTCAGCCTATCTTCATAGAAGTGCTCCAGCCCTGTGATCAACGTAGTGGTTCTCTGCCAGCTCTCATTCCAACCGGTCAATGTCTTTGTTGTGTTAGGGATCCCAGATACGGATACACTACTCCAGGATCTCACAAAGGCAGCATAGAGGGATAGAATCACCTCTGTCAACCTGCTGGTTCCAGACAAGTTTTGGCAAGTATGTACTTTGCCTGGTACTCCCGCCCCTGCCCAGTATTTTCACATAATCCTAATGGTGTAAGTACCTTTAATTATGGAGTTACAGAATTGTTCAATTTGATAGGGACCTTCGGAGATCTTCTGCCCAACTCCTCGCTTGAAGCAGTGCAAGAGTCTATTCAGACTCCAAAAGCCTCCAAGGATGAATATTTTACAGTCTGTTAGGGTAACATGCTCAAATGCCTCTTTATCTTCATCATGAACAACCTCTCCTGGTTTACTCAGCTACCTGGTCTACTGACACCTGACAGGATGAACCTATCTCAGACGGGAAAAAGCATTCTAGCACAGGAGCTCACAGGGCTTGTTGACGGGGCTTTAAATTAGTTTGGAAGGAGGAAAGGGAAAATATCAGGCTTGCCAGTGATGAGCCATGGGATGGTGTGCCAAAACTTGAGGAAATGAGCACTAATGGGATCCCTCAATCTGCCTCAGGAGGTGTTGGCTACAATGCACCACTCCTGAAATGTTTCTACACCAAAGCACACAGCATGAGGAACAAACAGGACGATCTCAAAGCTTTGGCCCAGTCCCAGAGATTTGACATCACTGGTGTAAGTGAAACCTGGTGGGATGACAACTGTGACTGGAGTGCCCTGTTGGATGGTTACAGACTCTTTTGGAGGGATAGGCAGGGCAGAAGAGGCAGAGCGGTGGCACTGCATGAAATAGAAGGGTTAGAATGTGTGGAGCTCACAGTTGGCAATGGCAGTTGAGAGTCTCTGGGTAAGAATCAAGGGGTGAACAAATAATGTGGATTTCATCGTGGGAGTCTCTACAGACCTCCCAGCCAGGACGATGATGCCAATGAATTATTCTTTGAGGAACTAAGGGACACTTCCAAGTCAACTGCCCTTGTCCTTATGGACTTAGTCAACTTGCCAGAAATCAACTGGGAACATCGCACAGCTGGTACAACTCAGGCCACAAGATTCCTAAAAAACCTGGATGACAACTTTATGGAACAGGTCCTAAGGGAGCCAACTTGGAAAAAGGCCCTCCTTGATCTGCTGCTTGTCAACAGAGCGGTTCTCATGAGCGAAGTGGAGATTGGTGGCCTCTTGGTCACAGTGACTGTGAAGTGATCGAGTTTAAAATCTCTGTTGACAGAAGGAAAAGTGGCAGCAAAACCACAACTCTGGCCACGAGGAGAGCAGACTTCAGGCTGCTCAGGGAATTAGTAAGTAAAGTCCCCTGGGAAAATGTTTCTTGCAGGTGTTGGGGCCCATCAGTGCTGGTCACTTTATAAACATTACCTCCCAAGGGCACAGGAGTAGCAATTCCCAAATGCTGGAAGTCAAGCAGGTGAGGATGAAGGCTGGCTTGGCTGAGCAGGGATCTTCTCGTGGAAATAAGGCAAAATAGGAAGCTGTATGCCCAGTGGAAGCAAGGTCAAGTGACATGGGAAGAATGTAGAGATTCTGCTTGCCACTGTAGGGAGAAAATTTTTGCAGCCAAAGCTGAACTGGAGTTGAAGCTGCCAGAAATGTGGGGGACAATAAAAGATATTAATGGCAAAAGTTAGTGTAGAAATAACATTGGCCCGTTACAGGATGAGGATGGTCACCTCACAAACAGGGGCAGAGACAAGGCAGAGGTGTTTAAGGCTTTCTTTGCCTCTGTCTTCAACATGGATGATGGACCAAGGGGGTCCATCACTGGCCTGGGCTGGAGACCAATGACTGTTCTGAGAACGATCAACTCCCAATCAACCATGTCCAGGATCTGCTGCTCCAGCTGGATCCCTACAAATCTATGGGGCCTGATGGGATTCATCTGAGAATCCACAAAGAGGATGTCATCACAAAACCTCTCTTGGTGATTATTTTTGAGGGGTCCTGGCAATCCGGAGAAGTCCCAGCTGACTGGAAGCTGTCGAACGTTGTCCTGATTTTCAAGAAAGGCAAGAAGCAGGATCCCAGAAACTACAGGCCTGGCAGCCAGGAGGGCCAACCTGTCCTGGGGGGCATCAGGCAAAGCATCGCCAGCTGGGCGAGGGAGAGGATTGTCCCGCTCTGCTCTGCACTGGGGCTGCCTCACCTTGAGTATTAAGTGCAATTTTGGGTGCCACAATATAAAAAAAGACATTAAGCGCTTAGAGACCGTCCAAAGGCTCTGGAGGGGAAGCCATATGAGGAGCGGCTGAGGTCACTTGCTCTGTTTAGCCTGGAGGAGACTGAGAGGAGACCTCATTGCAGTTACAACTTCCTCATGAGGGGAAGAGGAGGGGCAGGCACTGATCTCTTCTCTCTCCCGACCAGTGACAGGACTCAAGGAAACAACATGAAGCTGAGTCAGGAGAGGTTTAGGTTGGATATTAGAAAGAGGTTCTTCACCCAGAGGGTGGTTGAGCACTGGAACAGGCTCCCCAGGGAAGTGGTCACAGCACTAAGCCTGTCTGAGTTCAAGAAGCATTTGGACAACACTCTCAGGGACATGGTGTGATTCTCAGATCTGTCCTGTACAAGGCCAGGAGTTGGATTCCATGATCCTGATGAGTCCCTTTCCAACTCAGCATATTTTATGATTCTATGATTCTATGAAGTGTATTTCCTTCAAGTCTTACCTAGGTACCATTTTTTAAAGAAACCTAGAAATTTAATACCTGCTTGTGTAAAAACTGAACAATATTACAGAACACAAAATACTGTGCAGCAACTGACAACAAATTAAGCTACAAAGTCGAGTTAAAACTTACACTACAATAAGGTTTTACTGAGGAACTGCTACTCAGTAAAAAACTGCAAAAACTGCAGAATATTGTTCTCTGAGTAGTCTCAATGGCTTTAGTATCCCCATAACATAAAAAACCAGAAGAAAAAAGTATGTCTAACAGCTGAACTCTAAAAAATGATTGTTTTTAAAGAGCTGCCAATAATTTCAAGTTCATGAAGAAAAAAAGAACAGGAGAGAAAAAAAAAGTTAATTTGAGGGAACTTAAAAAATCTGGTTCTTCTTTCTCTCTCTTATCCCCAATAAATGCTTGCGATATTTAAATAAATCAAGTTTATTTTAAGTGCTCTAGCATAGTCCCAGGGAACTGTGGAGGGGAGGAGGGGCAAGGAGACCCAACAAAATACAGGTCTACAATGCTGTAGTAAAATTACTGTATTCTTTCCCAAAATTCTTATTCTACTTTATTCCTCTATATTGGAAGGACTTGTCTCTCTAGTTTGTTCTAATACAATGAACATCTAGAGACTTAATCTATACCTGGAAACTCTGAGTGTGCAAGAACTCAGTTTACTGGAAGTAAGAATCTAAGTTTATAAAGCCACAGTCTGCTAGGTTTGCAGTCCTCTGGATTGCTGAAGAGGGGATTGTATGTGCCACTGTAAAGGATTTCCAGCACTGCCAATTCCCGCAGGTACTGGATGCCTCCATCTGCAGTAGTCCACTTTCTTGGGAAGCTCATTAGATTTTCCTTGAACGGATACCTTTCTCTCACACTTGAGAGGAGCCGAACCCAAAGAGTGCGAATGCCTTTCTCCTTTCCAATTTCTTTTTCGATTTCACGATCTCTGGCAATAGATCCTGGTTGCTGTGCTTCATGACCTTTTAACAGGTGACTACTAGCCCCGTTATCCCAGCAGCGGAGCAGCCCAGGTAAGAATTTGTTCACCAGGCTGGTGGCTGTAATCTCTCTGCAATTCCCGAAGTTCTGATGGGCTCAGGGACCGGGTAACTTTGCTCTCCTGTCTGATTTCCTCTCTGCTTCTCTAACGTGGAACCGCTTCCGCTTCGTCTAGTGAATCACTGGCTATTTGTCCTGCCTCCCCTTCTTCTCTTGGAGGTGCGGGCAGGGTAGATCCTTCTCCTTCTTCCTCCCTTACTAATCACGGAGGTAGGCCTGTAGGTGCTGCAGATTTCCTTACCCATGTCTTCCTTTTCACTACAGGGGCAATAATGACTTCAAATGTTGTAGTTTGGGTCCCTGTCTCAGTCACAGTCTTTTTAGGGTATTGAACTGCAGCTAAATAAGCACAGGCCAGGCCCCAGTACAGGGCAAGAAGTTGCTGGTTTTGATCAGGGTAGGCAAGGCACCCTTCAATTAAACGACGTGTTAGTTTGTTGGGGTTGAATACTTGTTCTGATGTGAAGTCCCAGGCAATGGGAGGTGTTAAACGCCCTAAGAACCTGCCTAAATTCATCCACATTCCCTGCCACCCAGGAACTGGGCCTTTTAAGGCACATCTCAGTAAATTCTCTCTCAAAGGTTGTTTTGTCCTGCAACAAGGCAACAAAGACAATACTACAGTCCCCAATCCCCATAACGTTCTCATAGTGTTGGTTATAAGCAGTACCATGGCCAGACAACTCAAGTAAGGGTTAGTAAAGATCATTGGTACTTTCATTGCAAAGCCATCTATGTCAAAACTAAAAAGGGAAAGTAAGTTGTATCAGTCCCCCTGGAGGTCTTTCAAAGGGTAAGTTCCACATACCAGAAAGACTGTTAGTACAAGTATAAATACTAAAGCTGGGTGTAAGGCCGTGTTTTATATTAGTATGTCCCCAAGTTAGCAAAAACAAAAAGATAAGCAAGGCAGTGTTTATATAAACAACCTTTCTTGGCAGTCTTCCTGGGTTTCAGCACCAGAATTGTTATTGTTTACCTTAGCTGAAGGCCAGGTATCCACCCGGCCTGCGCTTAACCTCCCCCAGAGGAGAGGGGAGGAGGAAAGAGGGAAAAGGAAAAAAACCTGCAAAACTGAACTTGCTAAGAAAGGCGGTTTAATATTTACACAGAGAGGAAAAAAACTATAAACACTGTACACCCAGAGAACAACTAACAGTGAAGACTACTTCCCCACGAGAACGCTCTCCTCCTCCAAAGAAATGGCCTGACTATGCTGCGCAGCTACCGGGAAGAGAAGAGAGAGGCCTTGCTTCCTTCTCATGTCTTTTATATCGGAGCTGACGTAACATGGTATGGAATAGCTTATTGGCACAATATGAATCAGGTCATGTATTTAGTTCCTTTTCCCTCCCAGGGAGGGTAACAAACCCATTACAGTTTTGTAAGCTCATGTCCAAAGAAACTCCAACTCTTTAGGAAAAGAAATAAAAGCACTTGTTTCTACACCCAGAGAATATACTGCAAATAAATTTTTCCCTTCTCTAATTATGAAAGTATAAGTACTAATAGTTTCTCATGTTCAGCTGCTCTGGTTCCAATGGAAAATCAATGAAACACGTTTTACTGCATGTATTAATTAGCACATGTTTAAGAAATAAAGCAGAGCTAGGAAGAAACCAGTATTTTTAACTTAATGCTAATTTTAAATGTGTAGAGACATTAAAACATTACCACAAGTATCAGTTCAAACTGTTTATTAAAATATTACTTAATAGTTATACAAAATATATTTCAAATTTCCAGAAGAAAAAACAGAACAACTGTTAAAAAAATTTTATTAGTTGGTAGCTAAAAATATCAACTGAACATTGAAAATTTTCTCATCATACAAACTCTGTCTATTCTTGGTCTGTGCACACACAAAGTAAATTCTTTAAAAAATAATAATAACAATACAGAAACATCTTCCTGAGAGTATCTAATAAAACATCCCCTTCTTCAGCATCAGGAAGCAATAACTTTATATATATTATTCCACATTTGTGCTCAATAGTATGCCATATTCACAAAGAGATACTTATTGATCTTCATCACAGTCTGTCCTATTTTGGAAATTCAATTGTCTTTGGCCTCTTTCAGGGTCTTGCAAGCAGAGAATTCGAATATGGGGACTCTTAGGCAGAGATCTAAAAATAAAGTATGCATCATTTAAACAGTGTTTCTTCTCCACAAATTTTAATATTTCCATTTGATTCTTTCCATTACATATTTTCCTTGAAATAACTCCATCTTTTTAATTTGACAGTCTTAAAAAACAGCAGCACGGGGTGAAATTCAGGCTTCACTGAACTGATACTGGACCCAGACTTCACTAAAAGCTTGAGGTAAAGACAAGGACTGATTTCCATCATGTGATTTCTAACAATTAGACTACCTTAATTAGAGAAAAGGTACTTTTACAAAAAACCTCCAAATAAAACAGTGATGGAATACCGTTTTATTTGCCTTACAGATCCTTATAGGCACTATATACATGTGCAATCACTCACATGCAATCACTAAGAATGAGCAAAGTTACTAAACATACATTTACATAGCCTTCTACACTGATCATCCTAAATTATTTTTTCCTGAAGGTGCCTCCATACTTCTGTTAAATTTAATATTTGCTGAACATGCAACATGTAACAATGTAACAAAACCAAACTGCACTTGAATTATTAAACTTTTAAAAAGTAACCATACAAAAAATTCCTGTATGTTTATTAGTTTCAGAAAATCTCCACAAAAGCATTTCCACTGAAATAAAAACAGAACACTACTACCCTATTTTTTATATACTCTAGTGAGGGAAGACAATTAAAATAAATCAACTTCATTTTGAAGACTGCCTAATTACCCCCTTCAGGCTTCACTGGTTACACTGGGTTCATAGGGAGGAGTTACCTGCACAGGGTTAGACAGTGACTGTTCCCTTAAGCTGGGCATGGCTTTACCAGGGACTTATGGAGGTTTTGGAACAATTTTGAGCTACTAGATCAAAAATTCAAAACATGGTGTAAGTTATGAGTCTCTAGATCAGCAATATTAAAACCCATAAAATAAAATAAACTCAAGTGACAAACACCTTGAAAGTACTGTAGTATTAATAGAAAAAATGCTGTCTTCTGTTAATTTCGGGAGGGGAGAGGGACATACAGGGCACTAAACGACAAGGAGCCTGCTTGACAAAATAAAACATTTCAAAAAGTTGTTTTACTTCAGATAAACTGATTCAAGTCCCACTGAATTACCATATTAACAGACATTACGTAAGGAAGAGTAAAAAAAACTATTAAATTCCGAGAACTATCAGCACTGAACTGCCTAATTGTTGATGTTCTACTGCTACAAACAGCAAAATTTCTTTCTCTTCATATTTAATTTTTTCAAGTTACACTTCTTGCAAAAGAACTTAGTAATTCCTTGTAATTCTTCTACCACGATATAAAACACAACGGTATTACCTTATGCTTTGGGGGGTGAACAAAATGAACTGTCGATACTGCTGAAAATTAGCCCTCTCCAGAATCATATCAATGGCAATTCTTCTGTTAAGCATGTCCTAAAGACAAAAGATTTATCAGGTAGTAATATTGACCATAGTAAACACATTAAAAATATGATTCTAGTAAAAACCTACCAGAATTAATTCCTATACAGTAAAGGTTTGCTAAAGAAAAGTCTGATAACATCTAAGCTGGAGAAACATTAGGGTTAAATTCTAAAAACTACAAATTACAGTCTGGGAGATTCTTAAACTGTACTTTTTAGTATCCATGGACAATGGAAAGTTTCTATCAGAATAATCACACACTCCTACTCACTGTTATTCTATCAGCTTTGATATACATGTAATACTTCTTACTTTATTGATATGCTGAGATGAAATGTATTTTAGTAAAACAATGTTTCCAGTAAAAATCTGCCTCAATAATACCCGAAAGGATTTAAGGGCTGCATGAAACCCAAGACATTATGGAGCTTGTTTTTATTGGGATTATTACTGTTATTATCATCTATTTTGAACACAACCTTATGCATCAGGCTTTACTGAAGGAGATACACAGTGGGAAGCTGTTTCTAGCAGGAACTAACCAAGTTTTGCTGCTGTAACTGTTCCACATGAAACTAGGGATCTCTCTCTAAAATTCTTTATATATGAAGTATATTATCTTTTTTCTCCTCTAGATCTGTAATTCCCAGTAAATAGGTGATTGACACTGAAGACAAAATTAAATATTGCACTTTCAACTCTCTGTATCATAGAATTATTTTCTCAAACCATACTACCCTGCATATTAATAAGGAGCAAATACATATTTTTAAAAAAATTTAAAATTGGTTAATGTCCTATCCAGGGATGCTGTTACAAAAATATGATTTACCAGTTTTAGATGACCTTAGTATTTATTATTATTCTGCATCTCAGCATCTTGGAAAGATGTTACTAGGTATAAAATGACTTCCTGAGTAGCAACAGTGAACTCAATTGCTATATTTGCTCTGAAAAAAAACCCACATTGATCTCAATATTGGTAGACACCTAAGCACATGCCAAGCCCAGAATGGTACAGCAAAATGCAGAGGCAATCTGTGACAAACACAGTAACAGCTGATTTATGATTTTTATGCTGAACAAAGGTTTGAGCATGTACATTAACAGAAATGCTCATACCTCTGGACACCAACTTCAGAAACAAAATAAGCTTCAAAAGACACTAAACAAAGTGAACAAGATCCCTAAATTTTGGTTTGGGGAATTTGGGTATTGGTTTGGGGCTTTTTATTATTTACAGTTACCAGTGGTGGTTTTAAATCTAACAAAATACAAGTAACAATACAACTATTTCAGTATTTTATATAAATTGTAGTAGGAGATGTAGTTTAAGTTTAAAGTATACCATGTAGACATCAAATTCATCCAAGCATCTGAAAGGAGAGTCAGTGATGTTCCACAGAGAAAGAATGTAACAAACTGTGGAGAAGGTACGTTCGCCTCCTGATAAGGCTCTCAAATCAGTAAGGGAAGCTTTGTCTTCATCTCCAAACTGAACCTTGAAATAAAAACATTGAAGCGATTTTTAGACATAAGACAGAGACTTACTAACAGAATCATAATTTTAACAGCAAATACATTATACATGAGCATATCACCTGAGAACAATTTTCTGCAACTCGCTGCAACTGCCATTCTGGAATGGGATGGCTCCTAACCATTTAATAACACATTTCTAGGATCACTGCAACTTCCTATATCACAGTAAAATACAGACTGAATGACTATGCCAGTGTTTTCTTATTCAATTCTCTATCTTTGATAGCTGTTAAACAATGGTTCATAAATGTTAACTAGTGTAGTTACATTACAGTAAAATCCAATGGTTACCAGCCACAACAGAAAATCAGGTAATTGATTTACAGTGGAATTTTAAAGGCAGAAGAGTTTCTTTACTGGAGTGCATGAAACATTGTGAACAGCCCTTTGGTTCCATTGATTAGGATGACATCTTGTGGCACTCCTGTAAGATAAAACTTAGGCATTTTCTTGTCCTGTTAATTGCATTACCTTTCACAAGTTCAGCAGGAAAAGAATTATTTTGGAGTGGGATCTTTTTTGGGGGGAATTGTTTTCTTTTTGCAATTTACCTCCCTTGACTAAATATAGATCTATTGTCAGAAACATGAGACATCAGTTATTAAAAAATATATATTCCCATGAAGTCAGTCAATGATTTGATATTTTATGGACTGAGTTTGATTCTTCAGATACATGTGCTTCACTTGTTTAATTAAGACTGCAACAACACGTATTTATGTTGTCACTGCACATTTTTCCCCTTAATTCCTAAAACTGAAGTCTCCCACAGAAATAGAAGTATATAAACTCATGACTTTTTGGGATTTATGTTAAAAGATACACAAAGAAACCCACAATATTGAAGCTTTAAGTCAGTAAAAGTTGTTTAAATAACAACTAGAGCCATTACACAATCACACAAATAATGGTGAACTTCCTATCAATGAAACAGGAATGAGTTACTTTGAAAGACTTTCTAGGATGACTCACTAGTGAATTCTTCTCCTTGGTACAAGACAACAATCTAAATTTATTTCCTGTAATCTAGCAACCCGCCCATTTAAGATGGCAATGTTTTTTATTCTTGCTAGTTTTCAACAACATTCTACAGATTACTGTATCACAATTTGGAGAGGGAAGAACAATTTATTCTATCCTTTGCAATACATGTCCTAGCACCTGAGATCAAAAAAGTAATAATTAATTACATATTATGATAATTGAAGTAATATAAAATAACTTACAGTTATGGAAAGTGTCTCATTCTTGTGATCAAAAAGTATTTTTCCAGAGCAACCTCGAACATGCAATAATCCCTCAAAGCTGCTTTTGCACCGTATAGAAAGGATACTTAAATCAAGCAAACAAGCATTAGGTCAGCAAGTTTTACAATACATAAAAAAGTGACAACAGATGTTTATCAACAATCCCACATCATTAAGTATTAAGGCCTGCTCATTAATAACACTTTTCTCAAATCAATTACACTCTTAAGTGGGTGACATTCAATGCTTAACATCTGCAGAGAATCACTGACACAAAGCAAGGAGATAAGAAAACCAGATGTACAGTTTTGTATTTTCTAGAATTTGTTTTAATAGACCGGAAGCTTTTTACACCATTTTTCCAGAACTTCAACAGACAATTACCACATTCCACTGCTTCCCTATGCAGTACTAGGACTGCACAGTAAGGAATTTACATGGCCTTTGGTAGATTCTGGGAATTAAAGAGAGTTGTGTATTGGGCTACCATATTCTAGCCCAACAGACAACACATGACAGTTCCTCCAAGAAAGAACTATGGTTCTTTAACACATTGTAAGGTGGGATTCATACTCAAACTTGGGCACCAGGACTAAGACTGAATTTGACATATGCGGGCACCATAAGGCAAGTATCAGATTCTGCAAGTAAATCTTGCCCACTACTATCTCTGTACTTCCACCTGCAAAGGTTGGGATTCTCCTCATCATCACTATTTGTCAGGATCATACTCGCACCTCCCCCAAATCCAGATCAAAAAGTACAAAAAAGCAGAGCCAACAAAGATATCCCTCAATTTTGCTGAAGGGAATGATAGATGATGAAGTGCTGCATTGGAAAACAGACCATCAATCCTTTTAAAGGGAGGTCACCACAAAATCTTCATGGATACGTATAGGACATTAAGGAACTGAAGCAAGACAGAAGAGGTGCACTCCCACTATGGAGAAGAAGCTGTCAAATTATAGAATCTTAACAGAGATCTTCAAATTTTTTCAGCACATGGCAGAGGAAAAGTGCTTGGCCCACAATGAAATTATGTGAGCTCAGCACCAGTAATTATGACCAATAAAAATGAGTGACAGTCCAGATTATTTCAGTTCTAGTACGTTGATGATATTCTACTGACCAAAATCAGCATTCAGACATAGCTGCCTTGGATGAAGTCAGCACAGTCGAGGTCTTTGGTGTGAAGCAAAATACAGCCTCCACTATCACACTGCTTTTCTAGCTGTCAGTCCAGGCTTCCCCTAAACTGTCAGGAATGACAGAACTGAAACTGGGAACAAGCTTAGGTTAAAAAGATTGTTGTGAACACTGGCCTAAAGACAGTGTGTTCTCACTGGTCTGCTCTTTAATTTTCACCCTGGAATATGGGAACATACTTAAATGTCAGTTTATCTGAAACCTGAAATTACAATGAAATTAACTTACCGTAGGAATTGCTGATACGCTTTGACCCTCTCTGCCATGATTCTTTCCAGCACTCTAAAAAATTTCTTTAAATTCTTTACTTTACTGCTTGCATCCTCATATCTTTCCTTTGCATCATGAAATTGCCTGTTTTGATTAACAGAAAGTTAACATGCATTACATTAAAACTAAGCTATTGTTGTATATGCTGAAAATCATTTTGATAATCAAAATATTCAAATGAAAACTCTTGTGAGGATTTATGTTAAATCTAAAAGCATTTGATTAGTCAAATAAGACACTGTTAACAAATCAAAAATGGTCAAAAATTAAATCTTATTTCTATTTTTAATTCTTTTGACAATAAACTCTAGCATCAGAGAATGAATGATTGGGTTCCCCATGCTCAAGAATATCTGAGGGGAGTTCTCCCTTGCAAGACACTGTATTTAAAACGTCAAGTAACTTTCTAACTTGTGCATTAGTTACGCAAACTAGAAGTATGCTTAACACTCAATGCATCACAGAACAATGGTGAGTTATGTTTGTGTAGTCATAACTGGGATATTTCTGAACACTAGGAGGGTACCTAATTACTGGTAATGTCATATATATAGCACAGATGCTGCTTAAAATCACTGGAGGGTTTTTCAGGACTCCTAAATCTGTTCAGTACTGGTTGACTGCAAATCAGTACAACACATTTCCATACCTTCACACACAGCTTAAGTACTAAAAACACACATAAATGCACAGTGAGTCACTAAGAAAACTCTTCCCTCCCCTCTCCTTTCCATCTTACCTGAACAACTTTACACAGTTAAGATGACTTACTGTATTATTTCTTCTCTGTTTCCATGGAGACTAGTTTCTGATTTTATCTTCTCTCTGAAGCGATTCATTTCTGCATCAAGACTCTTAACAGTCCTGCTGACCTGGATGCGCTCCGGGTAGATTTGCCTGGCCTGGGCCGTTTTTTCCTAAAGTAATGTTTGAAGTTCAACTAATTGATACATTTTTTCAAAATCTGTTTAGTCCTCACAATAAATATTTTAGGCTATGGAAAAACATGGTCTCTGAGCAAGACAATGTTTTTGTGCTGTTCTTTGTGTATTCATCACAGCAAACCCAGTTAACAATTTTACTAACAATATTTATAGGTAGATAGTTATTTCAGTGCCAAGAACTGTATCCATCTGAGATTTTTAATAATATCACAGTTATTTAGCTAATACAGATAAATAAGGAATGGAAATCACCATAATTAAATAGTCTTCCAAAAGTCTTTGTGGATGTGATTTCCAAGTTAGTTAATAAAGTTTAGCTAAGCCTTCAAAAGATCAGATATGGGGTCTGTACAATGAAAAACCTAGCATCCAAGAAACCAGAACAGCATTATTCAATTTAACTTAAAATGCAAATTTTAAGGTTAAGTCATTTTTATCTTCTCATTGCAAAATACAGAAGACATAGTCCTAGATGGATAATCCCTAGCTTATCTGTCAAGACAGAAATTGTGTCCTGTCAGAAAAAAAGAGGCCTCAATTCACTTACACAAAATTACTTTTACTTGATTTTGACAGTCAGGTTAGGAGATACCTGAGAGAGTACTCAGTGTAGCTGAGTATTAACATGGTCTGTATGTCACACAACTGGAATGATTTATTATTAAATATTAGAAGGATCATGACCATCTGACTTCAATAAAGAAAAAAAAAAACCCCACACATACCTCTAGTTCCTTTTCTTTGGCAGCCAGTAATTCTTTGAGCTTTTTTATGCAAGCCAAGTGTTCTTTCTGTTTGTCTGCATAGTGCTGCAAATGGCGTTTACTGCTTTCCATTTCTGACTCAACCTGGTTTAATTCATCCTGTTTGGAACAAATAATGATGAGAGCTGTTTGGGGTAGATTCCTGAGAATCTCTCCACATGTTTATGGACTTGTCACAGGTTGTTTTTAACACAGTCTAATTGATTTTCCTTTCAGTAAGGCTACTCCTTCTAGAGTCCAGAAGCTTTAACAGCAGCTTATCAGAGAGTCTATACTCAATTCTGACAAGGACATATTAAATACATGCAATGATTTTAGGAATCATATCTTGAAGTGATGTTTAATTCTTTGAAAAAAACCATCCTTTCTCCTAAAACTCAAAAATATAGATTTATTTTTTACATTTCATTCTACCCAGAATTTCTGATGACTGTGTAATGACATCAGCCAGAACTGCATTTCTGTGTGAAAATTCAGTGTCCTGTTATACCTGTAATATAAAGTCATAGAATTATAGAATAGTTAAGGTTGAAAAAGACCTTTAAAATCATGAAGTCAAACCATCAATCCAGCATCACCAGCATAAACACCACTACACCATGTCCTCCAGTGCAATTTCCATACATTTTTTGTATGGATGGTGACTCCACCACCTGCCTGGGCAGTTCGTTCCGCTGTTTTACCGCTCCTTCTGTGAAAAATTTTTTCCTAATATCTAATCTAAACCTCCCCTCTTGCAATTTGAGGCCATTTCCTCTGTTATCTGTGAGAAGAGATCGAGCCCCACCTCGCTACAAGCTCCTTTCAGGTAGCTGTAAAGTGGTACGGTCCTCCCGAGCCTCCTTTTCTCCAGGCTAAACAATCCCAGTTCCCTCAGCTGCTCCTCACAGGAACTGTGCTCCAGACCCTTCACCAGCAACTTCTATACTATATAAGTGTTGATACTGTTGAAGTGATATATCTTTCCAGAGAAGCAAAGAGGTACAAAGAATGACATAAATTAAGGCATAATTTCCTTCCTCATCCCTGTCCACTAGATGGCTTAACAATCAAAAAGAAAAGAAACCCAAACCAAACAAAAAAAACAAATAAAAACCACCCCAAACCCCCCAAAACGACAAACAAGAAAACCAAACACCAACAACAATAACAGATGCTCTTACTTTTTTCAAATCCTATCTTAAAGCCACAACTTACAAGTTATTAAACAACTGTAGAACACTTAACAACACATCTCATTTAAAAGCCTTTCAGGAATTTTAGAGCTGCCCTCTATTGTGTTCAGTGTTCCAAATAACAAGCAATAATAATATTCTCATATTCTGAATAGATCTATTCTCTTTCCTTACACAGTGGTTCTTTTAAAATATATCATATCTCTAGAATTTCCATATTAGATACATTAGAACATATTTATTGGTTGCTTTCCTGACCTGTTTCCTTCCTCTTTTTGTTTGCTCTTACTTTTTTAATTTGGGCTGACTACATAGCAATACACAGTTTAAGTGAGACATATAAGAAATTAGGATAGTGATCCTTCTACGTTTTTCGTCATTCCATCCTTCTACAAGTTTACAATACCGTAAATGTGATGGACTCTTATTTCTTTTTTCCATTTTCAAACCATCAGTTCTTGTCAGTATCACATTTTCCATGTCACCTCTCTGCTATTTGTCTTAAGTCTTGGTATTTCTCTGCCTTTTACAGGTGCCTTCTGTAGTCTTGAATAATTAAAACTAGGTACTGGTACCTTCTGGGATTATGCAACTTCATAGAATAAAAACCACTTCATAAAGAACTTCAAATGCTATTTTGAGAAATAAACAGTTATGAACATTCTTAGCCAAGGCTTCCTAGAAAGAAACATGCCAAAACAGCAAATATGATGCACAAAAAAGGAAAGCCAAGGAAACTATTTTTCCTTCCTTTTCACTCCATTGCTAAAAAGATACCTGGAAATGAACTCTCTTTGAACATAAAACACTACAGCAACTACACTTTACAATCAACATCACCTTCAAAATATTGCCAAGATTATTTCTCAACATGCTCTAGAAGGAATGCTCCATTTCCATTTTATAGGCAGACCTTAAGTGTATCAGGAAGCAGCACGATCTTTTCTCGTGCCTCACCTCTTCTTAACCTCATTCTCCTTGCCACACAAATGGAGCAAATTAAAAAATACAATATGAAATTATTATTACCCTAATTGGACCAGCAACTTCTTCTACTTCGTGAATTTTTTCTTTTACTTCTTTTAATTTTTTTTCAGCTTCCAGGAGAATATTTTTCATTTCTTCCATTTTTCTGCTTTGTAGTTGCATGTCTTCTTTTACAGATTCCATCTTAGCCTTATTTTCTTCAGCTTCATCTTGCTGTCAAAATATATTAAAGTGAGAAATAATAAAAGGAGACATACATTTGTAAATTACTGTACCAGATTTTAATTTTACTACCAGGATACAATATTATATGAAGTACTTTAAAATTCTAATATGAGCATGAGCAGCTCAATGTAATTGTCATGAAAGCCTAAAAGAAGAGACTGACAAATCTTGTAGGAGACCACTAAATCAAACTCCAAAATAAAAGTGGAATTTCATAATTATAAAGGACTTTATTTGGGAGTAGTGATGAAAAAAATGAAAAGAATAAGGAAACTTCCTTCAGGATCCATGACAGAATATGTACATACAGTATACAAAGGAATACAGGAAGAGTAAGTGGATTGTTTTTGTTATTTAGAAAACTAGACCATTCCTAAGGAATTATCATCACACATACTTTCTGATTCACAAAGACAAATATTGCAAAACCTGGGAAAAATATGTAAATGAAACTCTGTACTGCTAAGAGTCTTCTTCACAATCAAACAATTGTGAAATCAAGGTAGCAACGAAAATCAATACCAAGTGAAAAAAGAGCAATTAATCCACAGTAGTGGTCAGAAAGCACAGAAAACACAAAAACCAAAATCCAAGAAAGGAATGAGGAGAAGCAAATACATAAATCTAACAGCTGCATAGGACCATTAACAGAAATCAACTGTAAAAACGTTGATGTTGAACAAGCAAGTGTCCAGTAATTTTTAAAGAGGAAGATATTCTCCTACAAAAAGGTAATAAACTATCTTCCATCTCATCAAATAATATACTTTTTTAAAAAAACCCAACAGAATTAGGTTATCTGGAAAAGAGAAACTCTGTAAGAGCTTTCAGAATCTGTACTGATCGTTTACTTTTTGAATAAATTTTGAAATGCTTAGTTACATGCACGTGTGCATACAGACTAAGACAGACTACCAAAAAAAGGGTGAGTTTGTGCCAACACCAGATGCAATTAAAGAAAAAAAAATCTGGTCAACTTAGACTCTTGTTGATCCCAGATAAAATACTGGGGAAATTGCCATGGAATTTAACTGAAACAACTGCAGTCAGGATTACTATTAGCAGCATAATTCTCAGAATTAAATCTTGGCCATCTATACATCAGCATATTACAGAGCAACAGTTCAAATTCACAGCCACTAATACACAAATCACAATAGATCATCAAATATTTTCTCTATTCTTAAACTATTTTGCACATATTCTAGGAACACATTGATAACAATAAGAACTTCGAAGGAACCATCATCCTACCATGTCCTTCCCTAGGGCAATACATTAACTTGAAATTTGTGCATGGTGAAGCTACAGAAAAGGAAGAACCTGTGGGTTCAGGGCACAGCAGTTGTGCTATGGCATTAATTATGCTCCAGGGTAGCCTTTACCTATGCTTTGATGATGCCACTTCTGACCTTCAAACCTACAGTGTCACTTCTCCCTAACCAGAGTCTTACAGCACTGCACGTCTGGAATGAGGAAAGAAAAAGGCAGAAGAAGAAAAGGAGGAAGGGGAAGAGGAAGAGAGAAAGGAAGCACATGACCAAAGAGAAAGACGGAAAAAAAGAAGGAAAAAATATTTTAAAAAATCACCAAAAATAAATAAAATCACTCCATTTACAGAAATGTTTACAATTTCAGCAAGTGTTACATTCTTGACTATTCATCCAACTTTGCTTATTACAAAACACTGTCAACATTAAAAGACATAATTTCATATGCTGATTAGATATAATTTGATAATCTATTCTTACTAATATACGGATGTCCACTGACTGGTGTTCTTCCACATTTTCAAGATCTACTATTTCTCCATTTGTTGTTCTTATTTTTATCTGAAAAAAAACCCAAACACATCCTTAAGTTAACTCAAGAGAAAAGTTCACATTTGTTCATTTAAGTCATCACAGAAGATATTTGATTTTTTTAGTTTCATTAGTGACTAACAATAGACAACTCTTCACACGTACCTATGGAATTAATTTTCGTAAGATATAACTTGATCTGAAAGTCATGTGCACTGAAAATCATTATTTCATTTGTATTTAATATAAGAATTGAATAATTATTTTTTCTTCAAATATTTATCTTCAGCATTTCAGTCCACATGGCAGTTTTTTTGCTGCTTTTTATTTGTAATTTAGTGAATATAACCTTATATAACATGCATTAGCTTACACTGCCTACCTGGAGCATCACTGGCCACCACAAATATATATCACAGAATAACAGAATATGCTGAGTGGAAAGAACCTACAAAGATCATCGAGTCCAAACTTAAGCTCTGCACAGGACCATCCCCAAGAGTCACACCATGTGCCTGAGAGTATTGTCCAAACGCTTCTTGAACTCTGTCAGGCTTGGTGTTGTGACCACTTCCCTGGGGAGCCTGTTCCAGTACCCAATATCCTACCTAGGAGTACCAGAAAACACAAAAAGGAAGCTAACAGTTGTAAAATGGTTTTAAAGAAATTAAAATTAAGAAAACTTAAAGATGTGACATGTCCCAGCATACCAAAATGGGATAAAAGTATATATGAAGAGCATGACAATAAGCAAGATTCTGGGAATGAAGAGGCAAGCCTCAACAGAAATAAAGGAGAGAGAAGGATTATATGATGCAAGTGTCTGTTCCGTGCACTATTAGTGTCAAAACAAGCAGTAGAAATTTGTGAGATTATGCACAAAGGGGAAGAAAGATATCAAACAGAAACAACAGCATATGTTAGGACTGATGTCCTATCACTCTGTCCTAAATTATGGGAGTATATTACGAACATAAAAAACAGGAAAGCAAACAACAAAAGTAAGGATAAACATTAAAAACTATCACTCAGTCAAAATACATTGCAGAAGTCAAAATGAAATAGGGAAAGACTGATGAGTTTCTAAAAACTAACACTGTTCTTATTTTTACCTGTAGTTCTTTTTGGTGTCGTCGATGACCATAAAGATGATCTTCATTTTGCCTAATCTCATTTTCAATGGAATATAAATGTTGCTGAGATGCTGTCAACTGTGCCCTTTTGCTTTCAATCTCTTTATCCAAGTGACTTTATAAACAAAGTGATATTGAGATATATTACACAGGTATTATTTATGACACACACAGAAAAACACAAAAATTACGTGAATGACAAGACAAAGGGTAAAAATGCACTCTTTTTCAACTAGCCTACATCATCCCTCCATGGCAAAACTAGCAATGGAATTCCTGTCACACTTTGAAAGTGTCCTGGTTGTTGCTATTACTGTGCATTTCTTATTCCATTGCTGTTTGTTTTCAGTAAACTGTCATTTCAACTCATAGTCTCTGCCTTTGCCCTCTCTTACTGGAGGGGGGTGAGTGGAAGTGGAATGGTTTATTTGGGGTTTAATTTCCAGTTGCTTTTTTTTAAACCACCACAGAAAGTTAAGATAATCTTTGAGTGAAGCTCATTATATACTGACATGAACAAAGTACAATTAACAGACATATTTAAAACTTTTGGGTTCATAGAAATGAATTTTAACATTCAATTCAGTGTATACTATCAGCTATTAATACTAAAATTAAAATATTTACCTAATATGTCTCTAATATAATCTGAGCCTCAAAAGTAATCTATTGTTGCCAATTTGTTTATTGACAGTTCGTTTGCAATCTTTGAAGTACATTTTGCTTTTTTAACTACCATA
This sequence comes from Neopelma chrysocephalum, assembly GCF_003984885.1. Classification (NCBI taxonomy): domain Eukaryota; kingdom Metazoa; phylum Chordata; class Aves; order Passeriformes; family Pipridae; genus Neopelma; species Neopelma chrysocephalum. Next base: position 2,353,490 of record NW_020897742.1, on the reverse strand, counting down.
TTGAAAGCAATGAGAGAGAAAAACCTTAAAAATATAAAAGGTGAGAGAATTCTCAGAGATACCTACCATGAATGAAGTCAAAAGCCTGAGAAAGCACAAATACAAAGTTTGAAACCAGTAGTAGGATATGTGCTTTGGTTTGGAAAATCAGGTTTCCCTTACAGTAAACTATGACACCACTGTTCAAGTGTTAGATTTTAAAAGAAACAGCTTTGACTCCATACTCATTTTCTCCAACTGTAAACTCAAAAAGAAGGTAGATAGATTTCCTGGAGTATCCAGCACAACAAATCCTTACTTGCCACAAGCTGAAAGATAACTAGATACAATCCAGTTTTGCATCTATCACAGAAAGGCACTGAAATAAAGAGATTTTCTAGAATTCTCAGGAGAGAAGTGTAAATCTCAGAAAGAAAATGGAGAGATTAGAGAGTAGTGTACATGCAAATAGACAAATAAGCGATTCCACTACTCATGTCAACAAGTACAGTTTTTACAAACACAACATTACAAGATGCTAACCTTATTTCTGCTTCAACATCTTGACTAAGGTACTTGGGTCTGGAGTAATTGGAAGAGTAATACCGTCTTTCAAAGACGTGATCACCTTCACCAGTGAAAGCTTCTTTACAGTTTGCTGGGGGATGACTGGACTGCATTACCTCACGAGCTCTACGGTTGCTCTGAAAAACACAATGGCCTTATCATACCAACAGAAAAGCAACAACAATTAAAGATAACAATTTAAAAGTTGTCTAGATGCTCTCATCCAGAAATAATTTCAGTTCCTAATGAAATAAGAAATACAGTAATGAAAGAATGTGGAAAAAAATTTATAATGTCAAGAATTTACTTTTCTTAGTTGAACAAGACATTTATGTTCTCAAGAACCCAGCAAGTTTAGCTACTCATTTATTTTATTCTATTACAATTTTATCTACATTGTAAATTCTGTAGTCTAATCAATCCCTTGTAATTTGCCATGGGAAAAAAAAAACAAACACTAACCAAAAGGTTAGTATTCAGTAGTCAGAAGTGGAATAAACATACAGGAAACCATCTTCCAAAGCAAGGTATGAAGTACATCCAACAATATTCAATTAAAGTGTAATGTCAGTAACATTACCAACAAACATGTTGCTAAAAAAAAAATTGACAGTGTCAGACTAAGCGGTTAAAAGTGCCTTTGTCCAAGGCAATAGTGTTCTCTATTCAGAAGCATCAGTTCTTCCACACAATACTTCAGATTCAATTGATATAGTTCAGGTAGGGCTCAAAGATGGTAACATTATGAAAATCAGTGATTAGGTAAGGCAGAGGGGGAATAACAAATCTAATATTCCTGCCATGAGAAAAGCCTAGAAAGTTGAGCTGTACATACATTCAGTGACAGCCACGCTTAATAAACAGTCAGCTCTGCGCTCGACAGAGCATGAGCTGCCTGTTTTCCAGTAGGAATGCCAGAGGACAAACTGGGACAAGAGATTTTGGAGGAAAATAAAATCCACAAAAAGTAAGTGTCGTTAGTTCCATCAGGGTCCTCACCTCTCCTCAGGCAGGAAGGGAAACAAAACTTGCTCTACCCCTTTTATCCATTACAGACACTACCAGTGAAGGTTCCAGATGCTCCACACAGAGAAAACAAGTTTCTTTAAAGACCAACAGGGAGCCTAAAGCCTTACTTTAATCAGCAGGACTTTTTCTATACCCCTCACATCGATCAAACAATTGGCAACCATTACATGATCTATTTCCAATGCTGTTAGAACTGATGGAAATTCTGGATGATAAACAGCTCTGAAGAAAAGAAGAAAAAACATCATTTATAAAACTCACATGAGATTCTTAAAAAAAAAAATCAAAAATAGTTCTTTTCAACTAATAATTTGAACTATTAAGGCTAAGTAACAAATTTCAAAACATAACTTACCTCGGTCTAACATCATAAATTTTATTCTGGAATTTATTTACAATTATTTGAGGTCTAAATCCATGTGGATAATATTTTGACATCAGTAATTGTAGAGTTCTTTCATCGCTGTGATTATCACAGCAAAATGCATGAACTAGGCCCTTTAAACAGGCTTCGACAGCCAAGGTCAGTTCAGGATCTTTTGGATGAATGAAAGCACCTAAATAAACATAAGAGGCAAGGCTTTAGGAGCTGTGTTCCATGATAAAACATTCAGCAGAACATTTTTACTAATTGTTGCCTTGTGCTGCAGTTTTTTTTTAAGAGTCTAAAATAAACCTTTCTTACAAATAGAAAAAAAAAATTAAGAAGTTGACTAAAAGATAAAAAACTCCACAACAGACAAGCTACTCTGAGAACATAAATATATAATTTCTTTTCCTAGAGACACCTACACATAGTTGGAGGCCTACATTTTCTTTCAAGATTTTTGACCGGTGTCTACTAACTTTCATTTAGGGTACCAATTTTATGGCACCTCAGCAGTAGTGTATAAAGGCAAAGATGGCTTATCAACAATTTAATGCTTTAAGGATGAAGGCAGTGGAACAACTATGCTGCAACTTAAACATGAAGATTTCCATTATATCTATCACCTGTCTTCCGTAGCACATGTTCTTACTCTGCAGTAAATGCCACATACTTTAGTACTTGGCCTTCATATCCAGAATATGCTGAAGTCTTTGCTCCCATTCACAAACTGAAAACAGCAGCCACTGTCAGAGCTGGACAGAAAACAAATAAAGGCAAACTTCCCAAGAAAATCTCAGTTGGGTCTGTCTGAGTTGATCCACCCAAAACATCTCGAGTTTGACAAGCCCACAAGTCAGCCACTGGACACTTTGAACAAAATCTGTCTAAGACCTGGACAGTGCTACCCACTGAGGCACCCAAAGCACAGCAGTCTGATGCTTTGGGTGTGTGGGAGAGTTAGAGGGGTGCACTGACAGTTTACTATTTTAGCTACATAAAGTACCTCAACTCAAACAGCTGGAAAGTGAGAAAAACAAGAAGATGTCAGCAAGTTCATGACAGGAGCAAAAGATAACCTACAGGATAAAACTTTTAGTTCAGGAAGTACAGAAGAAAAAGATATATTTGAAACTCCTTAAAGAACAAATAATTTTCCTGAAAGACCACTGTTTTCATTAGCAGCCACACAAGAAGTCCTATGAGAAAATGTGCCTGTTTCAGCGGTTATTCTTACCTATAGGTCCAAGAGGTTTTTTGTTAAAGCGCCCTTGCTGATAGGCTGTTTCAACTGCTTCAACAAATCCTGGTATATGTGGTCCAAATCTTTTCAAAGTATCTGTTTTACTATCTTTCAGCTCTCTCAGCTGTTTCTGCTTGGCATCCAGTGCTTGTTGCGCATCAACGTTTTCTCTCCTAAGAGAACAGAATTTTTTTTCAGTAGTTATAGAGTCTTAATTGGACCAAAAAAAATTATAAAGCCTTGTCTTTCAATTCCTAATAGCACAGTGTATCGAGATGTCAGTAGTTCAATGTACATCTAGGTACAGTGAACATGCAACAATATTTTTATAGTTTCAAGAAACATGACACAAAAAAGCAAGAGAGAAAATTACTACTTTGCAACAGTTTTACAAGACTCTTTTTATTTCTAAAAAATTATAATAAATTTATTTTATTTCTAATTATATGCTTCAATTTCACTGTCTTCTAAAAGACTTTCAACAGAATACAAAGTAAGAATTGGTTATAATAATTGATAAAAGATGTTTAAACTAATACACCAAGTGCAATAAGCAACAATCCTCAAATCCCTCAAGACAATAAATGACATTGTCATAATCCTCTCTGGTAATACTGTTCAAGTTCAGGTTTCCAAATCAAAGTCAGAGTGCTTTGGTTTTCCAGCTTGGGTATGGTCTAAATTAGTACTTGAAGCACTTGCCTCAAAGCCTCTATGAGTGTGCCTTAACTAGAGATGCAATAATTACTCCTAAGTGTATCTATTTTCTTATAATGTTTTACATATCTTGTGCCAGTGTATTAAACTAAAATAAAAAATTTCAATCATAATCTGCCCATAGGATGATAAGAGAGTAAGATAGAGATAGTGGAAATAAGAAGGAAGGATATTAAACTGACAGCATGGATTTAGAGCAGGTTTTAAATTACTAAAAACTTTCACTTTTAATGACAAAACAGTTTTCTTAATTTTCCAAAAGTTTTTCAACTAAGTCACGGAAGTGTCAAAGAAAAAGTTTAGCAAGATAAACAAGGGGATAAAAAAAAAAGAAACTGGAGCCTAATACTTCAGGGAACGCAAGTACATAACAAGAGATCTCTCTCTATAACTTAAAACAAAGGAAAACAGTTACATTCAAAAAGCATCACTTACCTGACCCTGGCATGTTCTTCCCTACACTTATATATAGCCTGCTGAAACTGATCCATCTGCTGAGCAATCATTGTTTCTTCGTCACGGAATGCCTTTAACTGCTCCCTTAAGTGCGCAATTTTCCTTTGTCTTTCCAATTTTTCAGGCTCTGGAATCTGATTAGCACTAGAAAAGAATATACTTCAATATTTTAACACCATACTGATGAATTATAAATGACATGAACTTTATTACTTGTAGCAGACAGAAGATTTATATATCAGAAATTTATGTTTAACATTCTGTGCATTTACAAAATCTACAAAGCATAAATCCCAATTTTTATTTATTTTTTTTAAATTTGTAATCACATGTAACTCTCCAGTTACATTCCTGTTGCATTTAGTTTAAGGCATATTTGTTTTGCGACATCATGGAAGCTAGAAAATGTCTATTATCATCACCAAAAAAAAAAAAAAAGCCTTTTTGCTACCCAGTTACCTCATCACATTCTAGTCAAAGTCTTGGCATGCAAAGAAACAGGATCAGAAATATTCAAATATTTAACTGGACTCTGTAAGGTTTAAGTAAGTATTTTATATTACTGCAGATTTTCTCATTAATCAGAAGAGCTCGCTGCTTTCATACCTGTATAATAAACATACATCATAATCACTGTATCTGTATTTACCTGCTTTTCAGTTCTTCAATTCGTTTACGCAGCTGTTCATCATCTTTTCCCAGACGTTTTAACTCCGTTTTGAAACGATTATAAACCACCTATGAAGGAAATAGGATACAGTAATTTAAGAAATAGAAGAAATCATTTCAAAAAGAACTACACTTTTGAGTAAATAAATACTGAATGGCACCAAACTAGACAAACATAATTTGATTTTCAAGAATTAAATTTATTTATTTATTTTGACCTAAGTTTAACACTGATTAACACCTATATAAAGATATAAGCCCCAGGGCCCCTGACCAGAAACTACTTGCCAGTTAGGCAGGAAATTGCACCTGTTTTGAACTGCACTATGGATTCAGGAAGCCAAGACAAAAATGCAGAAATACAGAAGGGTAGAGCATGGACAAGATTAAAGCTTTAAACTGGTACAAACTTTTTGCCTACCTCAATTTCATTGACTGCTTTTCTTTTTGCCTGCACTTCAGCCTTCAAAGAAATACACTGAGGATGAAGGGCTTGTGCTTCTTCACTTACTGTTTCTAATCTGTCTTGTATTGCTTTGTACTTTTTTTCTGCTTCATTCACTTTTACCTTTGGTGAAAAAAGAGAATGATATACAAGTAGTAATGGAGCAAACTTTTTCATTGCCACTATGGAAATGCAAAGATGAAAATTAATAAATGGACATTCTCAGGAAACCTACAGACTACCAAATCTGTGAAGTAAACAGCAACCTTTTTTTCTATCTCATGGTTTACTCAAACACAGGACTCTTGATATAATAAGGCCAAGTAACATGACATCAAAAGAAGTTAAGCCAGTGTCTGGACAATGTTCCTTCAGTACTACACAGACACGTTCACCCCAATGCAAAAATGCCTCAATTATAAAACAAATACTTATAAACAAACAAACCAATCCACAAAATTTTTTTTTAAAAAGGAAAATGAATGCTAATAAAGAAAACTTGGAGAAGGAGTTTTAATAGACTGAAAAGTTTTGGGCTGTTCAGCCCAGAGAACAGAAGAAAAGGTTGTGTGGAGACCTCATATCAGCCTTTCAGCATCTGAAGGGGACTTACAAGGAAGCCTGAGAGGAACTCTTCATCCTTTGTAGTGACAGGACAGGGAGTAATAAGTTCAAACTGAAAGAGGGGAAATTTAGATATATGGAATGAATTCTTTCCCATGAGGGTGGTGAGGCACTGGCACAGGTTGCCCAGAGAAGCTGTGGCTGCCCCATCCCAGGCAGTGTTCGACATCAGGTTGGATGGGGCACTGAGGAACCTGATCTAGTGGAAGGTGTCCCTGCCCATGGCATGGGGATTGGAACTAGATGACCTAAACCAACCCAAACCATTCTATGATTCTAAATTCACAATAATGATGCCTAGCATTTCTCTGTAAAAATATATATTTCATAGGTGAATCTGAATATTTGACAAAATTATTCTTTCTTTCTTTCTACCTACAGAAATCTTAATAAGTCAAAGACTTCCAAAGGTCTCCTGAAATCACTGATCTTTTCTTCAGGCAGTGATACCCAAGAAAATCTACATGACAGATCTCTGAGGCAGGGACTAAAACTAGAGTGATTTAAACTGTATATGTACCTGCCATTCTTCTACCTTCTGAATAAACTCTGTATTTGCTTCTTCAGCCTTGATGCCTTCTTTGATTGGCTCTATTTCTTTTTCCATCTCACTCACCTAAAAAGAAACCTATATTAGCATGTATCAGAACGTCTGCAACAGACTGAGAATGAAGTACATTTCATATGAATAAACATATTTTAGCAAGACACTTACCACTGCCCATGCCATATTATGTTTCAACTCTTCGAGACGTCTTCGCATGTCATTCACAAATGCAATGCTTTTGTAGAGTTCCTTTTTTTCTAAATAAATCTGCTTAAGTTCTTCAAGACGCTTAAAAAAGGAGAGGTTCATCATGAGTGCAAAAAGTTGTGATGTAGTATGAAATCTTGGAAAGATTTGTTTTTTTGTAAAATTTAATGTCACTAAGACCTAATCAAATCAAAACCATGCAGTTTAAGTCCTCTAGTTCTTACAGTGCACAGATCTGTGCTAATAATTAACTTTTACATACCTCTCTTCCTTGTTCTATCTGAATACGTGTATTCTGTTGAGTTTTCTCAACACATGAATAGTCTTCTTTCATTTGTTCCAGCTGAGTTGCCTTCATAAAAAACTAAAAAGGAATAAAAATTTGCAGTTGTCAGATTCAGCACCTTATCTAAGCAAACTTTAATTGCCACAGAAAGACCATTCATCCCAACTTCTCTGCATGCTGAATGACACCCAAAGTAAAGTAAATGGTGGGGTTCTGGTCATACAACTTCCATTCCCTTCTTGGCCTGCACTGTGATATCAGAAATGCTCGTTAGGCCTTGGCCTTGACGAACAGCACCTGGGCTCAGCTCCTTGCGAGCATATTAGAAACACTCTCTGCTCCCGGGAACTTATGCTGTCTGATGAGCTCCTGTTTTTAACAAAACTGCCTTGGAAACTTACTTTTCTTGCCTGAATAACAACCCATGTGGAACAACACTTTTGTTACTGAACTTTCAAAGTAAGTTACAAACCCAAACTGTGGCCAGGATGGAACACTACTATGACTAAAGCCCACTCTTTTGCAGCTCTATAAACAGTCCTAAGCGAGACCCTTTGAGCTCTCCTGGACCTTAGTGCGCTGTGACCAGCATCTCCTTCTGAGTGGGACACCTCTTGAGCCACTGAGCTCTCAAATTTACTTGGAAGTTGACAACAGAGCCTGAGCTGATACTCCCACTCCTCAAGGATCAACCTCTTTAGCCGACACGAAGGCATCCAACATGAGTACTTCCCTGAATTCGATGGGAATTTTTCACAGAGATACACCTTGTACGTACTGTTTAGGCCTGTGGGTGTGTGAATATGCTCTAGCAAATGTATTATGAATGTCACCCTCTTAGATTCTTAAGTAAATTAGGCCTTCTTAAGTAAATTAGGCCTATAAGTGAGTTACCATTGTGCTATAGTAAATTCTATAAGAATCTTTTGTTAAATTGTTTAAATTAGGCTATCAATTAAGTGCTGTTAAGTGCTGTCAAGTTTAAGTGCTGTCAAAACCTTTAAGCCTAAAACGTTGGTCAAGTCTGGGGCTGAGTTTGGCAAGTCACTCTGGACCCTGTGACTTAACAGGCAGGTCTCCCTTACTCCTTTTTATCCTTACCCTTTTCCCATCACCAGCCTCTATGTAGATCATTTTAGGCTGATTTTAGTTTTAGCTTGATAGATTACAGGTTTGAGTATGATTTTTCTCTGTGTGCTTTAACCACCCAGGTAAGTAGGAGAGTGAACCTTGTCAACAAACTTTGTCCTGCTTTCATTTTAATATTAAACCTGCTTTTGCTGATATCTGTGCTGGTGGTTCTTTGAGCAACCTAAAATACTCATTTGCAACACTGGTATTCCTGAATAATGAACTAACTCAGCAGTGTCCTAAAATTTAATTGTATCAATCTCTTTAGAGAGAATAAACTTCAAAAAAATTGTTTGTGCAAGTGGATGACTGCTACAATCAGACAGTGTACTGGCTCTGGCCAGGATGAAGTTAAGTGTCTTCATAGCAACTTTTATGGTGCTGTATTTTAGATGTGTGATCAAAACAATACTGACAACACCCTAATATTTTAGCTGTTGCACTAAGGCCTCCCGTTTCTCACTGCCCTCCCAGTGAGTACATTAGCGGGGTGTGCAAGAAGTTGGGAAGGGATACAACCAGGCAGTTGATCCCAGATATGCCACCCCATGAAACTTCATTGTTGTGGTTTAGCCCCTGCCAGCAACTCGGCCCCCCACAGCCACTCACTCACTTCCCCTTGGTGTGATGGGGGAGAGAATCAGAAAAGTAAAAGTGAGAAAACTCGTAGGTTGAGATAAAAATCATTTAATAAAGGAAAAGCTACACACACAAGCAAAGTGAAACAAGGAATTCATTCATCACTTCCCCTGGGCAGGCAGGCATTCAGGCATCCCCAGGAAATAAGGGCTCCATCATGTGATTTGGGAAGACAAATCCATCACTCTGTCTTCTAATTCCTTCTTCTTCCCCTAGCTCTATATGCTGAGCATGATGCCACATGGTCTGGGATATCCCCTGGGTCAGTTGGGATCAGCTGTTCCAGCTGTATCCCCTCCCAACTCCTTGTGCACCCCCATCCTCCTTGCTAGTGAGGTGGGGTGAGAAGCCGAAAAAGCCTTGACTTTGTTCAGTAAGCACTGCTCAGCATTTACAAAAATAGCAGTAACAAAAACATCTCCTTGTTATCAACACTTTTCAGCATGAATCCACAAGGTAGCCCTATATTATCTGCCATGAAGAAAATTAACTCTATCCCAGCCCAAACCAGCACAGTCATGCTCAGCAAAAAAAGGGATAAGAGAGGGTTTAGGGGGATTAGCCATCTCTTGCTTGGGAACTGGTTTGGCATTGGTCTACCAACTGGAGGTGGTGAGCGATTGCTTTTGTGTCTCTCATTTTCTTTCTCTTTCTTTCTCCCTCCTTCTAGCTTTCTCTGCATTTTTTTTAAATAATTTTTATCTCATCCCTTTAATTTCTTTTATTGTACTCTTCCGTTCCTCTTACCCCATCCCAAGCTGGAGGGAAGCACAGAAGGGAAGTGAGTGGTTGTGTGGTATTGAGCTGCTTACCTGAGTTAAACCACAATAGGTTATTAATCAAGGAATCTGATATTTTTTTCCATCCAAATGCCACCTCTAAAAATTTGAAATCAGTATTCTAATGTTTAATCAAATTGCTCAATGATTTTTCTTACCTTATACTTGTCACTTTCACTTTTAGTCTGTAAAAACTGCTTACTCATCTCTTGGGTTAAAATAGTCACAGGATTATCTACCTGCAAAAAATAATTGCTTTTGTTTTATTTTCAATAGAACAGTTATCATGTGACTGCAAATCCATGAAAGTGAGCAAACCATCGCCCTGTTCCATGTACTGCAATTCAATAATAAGATTCAGAAATGAAGATTTCTAATCCTATCATCTCTTTAAAAAAATACAAAACATAACAGACAAAACCAATAACAAACAGAAACTTTAGAAATCCAACTCCATCAAGTAAAAAATCGAACCACAGCAAGAACAACTAAGGAGTTGCTTCCAGGAGGATGACTTCTATAAAGACAGTGCCTGTAAGTTCCATTTATTTAACAAGATCAGCATTAGAAATTTGTCCAATGTTGTATTTCTCATTATTTAATTGATCAAAGTATTGCATTTAATGCAATGAATTGACTCATATATTCTTACAGAAGTTTCCACAAAAAAAAAATCAATACATACTAACTGAAGTTTGTGTTACTTGAAATTCTAAGTATGTTGAATATTTTACACTTTGTGTGCATTACCTGATCTTTCATTAACCACTTAAGCAGCAAAAACACACTCAAATTTCTTGCACAGAAAACACTGAAATAATCAGCATAAAAACTCCCTCCAGATACAAAAGAAACCTATGCAAGGACTTTCATCAACAAGCTACATGACTCTTGGCTCACAGATGATACCAAGTACGTATCTGCCTGGGACAAAATCTTATTCTGCACTGTATGAGGTATAAATTTCAATTTTTCTTTTGCTGATGCATTTGATTTTGAAATAATATGGAAGGAATAAACCTCTCTCATTTAAGGAAATGAGAAAACACTGCTTTTTAATGAAAGAATTATAATATCGCATGCTGATGTCTGAAATTGCACAGAATTTAAACACAGCAACTACCTGTATATTAAAATGATCCAGTATTTTTACGAGTTCCTCTTTCTTTGAAGAAATTAAGGTTCCTAATGGAAAAAAACAGAGAAAAAATACCAATGGGTCTGAAGTAATGAGACATACAATGCCCCAGTCTTTTGTTCAATGTAGCAATGTAAAAAATTAATCTTTTTGTAACATGGATGTAGTCCTAAATGAGAAACACTGGTAGTTTGGGGTTTTTTCCTAATATATTTGCATTTGCACTGAAAGACTTCTAATTTAAGTCCCTCGTTGCCTCATAAACCGTCTGTGACAGAATACAGGTAAATCAGCAAACTCAACAGAACCTCAAAAAGATTAAAAGAACTATGTTCACCCTCATCATACAATCAGATTTTTGTAAAAAAAATACATAATGCAGAACCTGACATACAAAATAACATATATCAATAAATACATAAGCTTTTGACATATTAAAATATTCTTAGTCTGAGGTAAACACACAAAAAATGGACAGTGTCATCATCCTTGAATGATTCTATGAAATAACATCATCCTTTACTAACATCATTTAAAGCAATGAAAACATTTAAAGAACTTTTAAGACTGAGAACAAAGCAAACTACCACCAACCAGATTTGCTTTTCAGTTTGTAACTTCTGCTTCCATCCTGATTAATGCGCTGATTCACAATAATAGAGTTACCATACACTTCTGGTTTAAATGCATCTCTGCCCTGGTTTCGCAAAGTTATGGAAATATCTGCAGAACTAAAAAAAAAAACGAAAATAATAAAAAAGACAACTGAAATTAATTTCAAATCTAACAAAAAAATCAGAACATTCTAATTTTACATACAAATTGTCAGGTTTACTACAGGTCAAAACTGCAAGTCAATCACAGTACCAATCAGAACAACATATATTTAAGTTGTTTGAGCCAAAACAGCATCAGATACATCAGATACACATCCAGAAAGGCTGCCATACAGTATCTGTTTGCACCTTCTTCATGCAACAGCCAAAAGTAAATAGTTGGAAGAGCAGATTTCCCCCACCTTCCCTTCCCGAGTGCCCCCATTTTTAGGTTGCAGATTCAAGTTGCTTTTTTGTTGTTCTCCTGTTTTCTAGATGGTTTCTGTAGAAAACAGTTGCTTGGCTTCTACAGCCTAACCAATGTAATCCCTACCAGAATGCTTAAGGCATTCTTCTAGAAAAGATGAGATATGCTTTCACTTCTGAATTCCTATTTTCTGTTTCTTGAGTGAATGCTGAAACATTAAGTTAACATACATAAGGAAGGTACTTACAAAAATTTACTTGAAGCACCTCTGAAAGGAAAAGTCTGGAACTCCGAGTTACAGCTTTATGTAAATGTAAACTCCTAAACCTATTTTGTTATCGATTCCTCTGAACATGTTATTCCCACTCTTACTCAGACATGAATCCACCTCCTGCATGTTTAAATATCCACCTGTAACTCAAGGTCTTTATATTGCATATTCATTCACTTCGCCAGAAAGACTGAAAAATAATTAATCTCGCTGCTTGCAAAACAGTAACTAGTTACCTAGGATTTTTTTGTAATGAACTCAATTATTTGGTAGGAATTACATAGCGGAAGTAACAGACAAGAACAGGGCAATACAGAGGACATACCGCCACGTTAGCTGGTTCAGTGTCCTAGTTTCAGCCAGGTCAGAGTTAATTTTCTCACAGCTGCTGTGAGGGGAGTGGGGTTGTTATTCTACGCCACCCACGTCATTACTGGGGGATGTGGCTGCGGGTGAAAGAAAAGGGAAACTCGACGTGGAACTGCTGCCATTTTGTTCCTTTCCTCCAGGGAAAGTAAGCAGCATGTGGAGCAGTGGGGTGGCTCCAGTCCTGCTGGGGGGTTTGTCCATCACTGCTTTTCGTTGTCTCGAGCTTGGGGAAGGAGAGAGGGTGTGGACAATCTGTCCACCATTGTTTTTTTTCTTCACTGGTCCAGGCTTGGGGAAGGGGGGGATACAGACACTTTCTTCCGACATTTTCTTCTTTGTCTGGGGAGCCGTGAGGTGCAGTCACGTTTATTTGGACTCAGTGAGCATTTTTGCATGTAATCACCCTCTTTTATACACTATTGTTATTAATTGTTGCTGTTACTGTTTGTTTTCCTTATCTTATTGCTGGTTTTTTTCAGTAAATTGTTATCCCAACCCATAATCTCTGCTTTTGTCCCTCTCACCGAGTGGATGGAGGGGAAGAGGAACAGCTGTTTGCAGTGTCATTTCCAGCTGGTTTTAAAACCACAACATTCAGAAATAACAGTATACTACTTGTAAAATTTCTAATTTTTTGTTTGTAGTTTTTTAGGGGGGGTTGTTTAAATAAAGTCTCTTCATTGTTTTGCTTTTTATTGAAGCCTTGTGGATCCAATAAGAAGATATAGAAAGTGACAGTGAACAGAAAACTCATCAGCTAACCTGAATGACTAAACAGCACACGCAACTTTAAAACTAAAGAAGTTTTACTTACGTCTCTCCGTCTCGAATAAACATTTTTAATGAGGAACCTCTATTAGTTGCAGTGGCTTTTCCACCAAGTCCAACAATAAGAGCAGTTAAAACAGAACTTTTTCCACCTGTAATATAAGCATTGAACTTGTTTTAAAGGAAGTTCTTGTAACTTCTCCAGTTCACCCATATTACAGATTTTTGTTTGACTGGTTATATATTCGTGCATTAGAAGTCCAAATTCTGTCCTTACTGAAAAAACATTTAAAATAACAATAACACTAGGAAAGTATCTGCCATTTCTACGGTTATCCTGAAAATAACCCAACATGCTGAGCCAAACTTGTTACTTCTATCTAGCAATTTGCATTCAACTCCTAGGTCAGGAGGAAGGAATGTCCCGTTCCTTAAAAGCATACTAAAAACATGTATACAACAAAAGAAATCAAACAGGTATTACCATTTACCTAATATCTGAAAGGTTTTAAAGTCTCTTTCAAAATTTATGTTTTAAATTTTTAATTCTATCTTCACAAGAAATTAGCTTGTATAAATATCACTTCCTTTTCCTATAATAGTTTCTACACGACCTACTGTCCTGATTTTGCTTCCTTGTGGTTGGTACAGTGCTGTGTTTTGGGTTCAGCATGAGAACAGTGCTGGTAACACACTGACATTTTGGTTGTTGCTAAGTGGTGTTTACCCAAATTAAGGACTTTTCAGGGTCTCATGCTCTGCCAGGAGGAGCACAAGAAGACAGGAGGGAGAACGGCCAGGAGAGCTGACCCAAAATGGCCAAAGGCATATTCCATACAATAGAATGTCATGCCCAGTGCATGAACTGGGGAGAGTTGGCCAGGAGCTGCTGATTGCTGCTCAGGATGGGATGGTTGTGAGCAACAGTATTGTGCATCACCTTTTTATCTTGGGTTTTATTCCTCTCTTTCTGGTTTTTATTATAATTATTTTATTTCAGTCATTAAACTGTTGTGATCTCAAACCACAGGATTTACCTTTTTCAGATTCTCCTCCCCATCCCACTGGGGGACGCAGGGGAGTGAGCAAGCAGAGGCATGGTGTTTAGTTCCCAGATGGGATTAAACAACAACAGTCATTTTTGGTGCCCATCACAAGGCTCGAAGGGTTGACATAATGACAGATATGACCAGTGTTTTAAAATGAATGTTTTGTAAGCTTTCATTATAATTCAGTTTAATAGTTGCTAGTCATAATGTTGATTCATTTGCTCTCAGACTCATTGCACTAGTTCTCAGAGTTGCATTATGCAGCACCTTCCTTGCAGGATGTGTTCCCCATTTTGGTGTTCATCACCTCTGGGGCTTGGGCTAAGGTTATCATTTTGCAGTACTTTGTAATACTGGTTCATATGATGTGACAGAACTGGTTGTGAGTCTGGCCTGGTTCGTGCGCTCAGCATCTCCTTCACGCCTGGGCCTCGGGGGCCACCTAGCGGCAACTATTGGCCATTACACCTCCTACCTTCCCTCTCCGAGAGCCAGCCTACGCGGGAGGAATCTTCCCCTTCTTCTCCAGGCTAATTAGAACAGCATTTCAGAATTCTGAAAATTTTGAATACCCTTGGAAAGTTGAAACCATGAGGAAGTAGGATGTTGCTGCATGTGGTTCAGATCTTGTTTAGCATTAAGAAACTAGTAGTCAGTACTCCAACCCCCCAGTACAACCACTGAGGCTCCTCCAACCTCAGCAATGGGCACTGCAGGCACTTGGACAATTACTGTGTATTTAATAATAAACATACAAGTACATTTAGTTCAAGTATAAATTTATTTAGCTAAGAAAATATTTATATTCACATTATATTTTGGAAAAATCTCCACATTTAAGACCTAATTCTTTCATCAGCCTTGCCCTACTGGGATAGAGCTGTGTGGCTCCCAAGTCCATGCCTAGAAGATGGCAAAGAATTCTTTTTCAAATAAACATTACATCTTCTAAATTATTAACAAAAGTGTCCTTTGACAAAGAAATTATGCAATTAATACTTACTTCCATTGTTTCCAACAACGAAATTGATATTTGATCCAAACTGAAAAGGCCCCAGATTTGAATGGCACATGAAGTTCTTCAGCTGGATACTTTCAATTATCCCAACTTCACCGGCAGTCTAAAGAATGAACAGTGAAAACTAGAGTTACATATGCATTTTAATGAGATATAGTTTATATATTTTAATAATCGTGGCTAGGCTTCACAAACGAAGATTTGGGAAAGGCTCTATCCACATTGGTTACAAGCACGCTGGTGGCTAATAAGGCCAATATGAGATAGACGTGTCCGATTCCAAAAGACACAGCAGAAAGACTCCTTAGGTGGTATATTCTGCAAGGCACAATTCTTTCTGCTTTGTCTTTTCTCCTCGAGAGTGATCCTGTGTGCTTTCTCAAAGGAAGCAGCAGCGTTATAGATGGTGTGTCTCCAGGCCTCCGGATTGGAGGCCAGAGTATTTTAATAATAATGAGCATTAAAATGACAGAATAATATAAAGCATCAATGGTTACAAGCTACAAGGAAACAGAAGGGTTTCATGACACTATGTAGTTGCTTGCTACAGAGCAGTTAGGTAATAAAATAGAAAGAAAAGAGTTACCAAAGCTGACTGCTCACTCATAGTAACTTTCAGTTCTCCCCATTACTAACTTATAATTAATACAACAAAAAATATTAAGACAATAGATTCTACACAGTTGACTGACCATGTTAATGCATGTTATTAAGGGCATTGGCAAATACCTTTTAAATCCTGGCAGGCTTGGGGCACTCACCACCCCTCTAGGAATCTGTACTGGGTTTGAGTGGCAAGATTTTGGCAGCGGGAGGGGCAGGAGGCTACAGTGGTGGCTCCTGGGAGAACCTGCCACAGGATTCCCAATGTCCAACAGAGTCAATGCCAGCCAGCTCTAAGACAGACCCATTGCTGGCCAAGGCCAAGCCCATCAGCAATGGTGGTAGCACTTCTGGCATAAGAATTAAGGGCGGCAAACTGCAATTGCAGCAATTGCAGCCAGAGAAGAGAGGAGTAAGAATATGTGAGACAAACAGCCCTGCACACCCCAAGGTCAGTGCAGAAGGAAGGGCAGGAGGTGCTCCAGGCATCAGAGCTGAGGTTTCCCTGCAGCCTGTGAGGCAGCTGTGTCCCTGCAGCCCATGGAGGCCCATGGGGGAGCAGAGATCCACCCGCAGCCCACGATGGAGCAGGTGGATTCACAAAGGAGGCTGTGACTCCTTGGGAAGCCCATGCTGGAGCAGGTTTGCTAGCAGGACTTGTCACCCAGCGGGGGACCTACACTGGATCAGTCTGTTCCTGAAAGACTGCATCCAATGGAAGGGATCCACACTCAAGCAGGGGAAATGTGAGGAGTCCTCCCCTGGGGAGGAAGGAGCGCCTGAGACCATGTGTGACAAACTGACCACAGCTCCCACTCCCCCATCCCCTGTGCTGCTGGGGGGGAAGAGGGAGAGAAAATCAGGAGTGAAGCTGAGCCCAGGAAAAAGGGAGGGGTGAAGGGAAGGTGTTTTAAGATTTCGGTTTATTTCTCATCTCTCAAATCCTGATTTGTTAATAAATTCAGTCAATTTTCCCAAGTGGAATCTCTTTTGCCTGTGACAGTAACTGGTGAGTGATCTCTCCCTGCCCTTATCTCAACCATGAGCCTTTTGTTATATTTTCTCTCCCCTGCCCAGGTGAGGAGGGCAGTGACAGAGCAGCTTTGGTGCACACTTGGTGTCTAGCCAGAGTCAACCCATCACAGAAGCTTGGTCCAGTGTCTGAAATGTTTCCTAATGTCCAGTCTAAACACACAGAACAGGATAATACACAAGACAGTATTTTCAATCTCAGAAATTATTTTTTAAAATTCCTCCATCAAATTAGAATTCAACCACTAACAGAAAAGCAGAAAACATAATATTCCTGCTTTCAAGTTTCATTTCCATCAAAATTCGCATTTCAAACACTAGATTTTTTTTAGACATTTGAAAGTGTCAGCTATCCAAAACAAACAAATATTTGGTTCTTCTTTTAGTAAATAATTAGTTTTAAATATTTTCTATGCTGTTACTACAAATATAAACAAAATATATCATGGTTCTACCAAAATCCATTTATTTGATTTCTTGACATGTTCAGTAGTATTCATTCTGTAAAACCAGAATATTGTTATTTTATGATCAACTGTTATAACTAGATGACCTAAAAGAAATAAGGTAAGAACGAACATCACAGACAGTACCTCTAGTTTCTTTTGTATTTGTTCTACTGAAGCCTACATCCAAGATATTTATTTAAACAAGCACAACTTTTTCTTCTATCTTCACCTCTACGACTTTTTAAAAAACTTACCAACTGTGAGGAGGCATTACCATCAGCTGATGACTCTAAATTTTCTTCTTCATTAGACTCATCACTATGTTCATCTATGTATTCTTGTCTCCGCCTTTTCTGGGATCCAGGCTTTGAAATACTTTCCTCCTTTCTCTTACCCATGAGTACTGAAAAATGAAAGTAATGAAATATTGTAGGTTTCAGTTTTCTAGATGAAAACATACCCACAGGTGATAGCACAGACATACCAAATTATTTAATTTGATAAAAGAAATATTAAGATCATAGCAAACATTGCACAAATACTTTTTCAGAACTGAAATCTTGGTAATTTAAGCCTAAGCGTACTACGAAAGAGTTGCATGAGAACAAAAGAAACACAGCTTCATAATTCTAATCAAGCTGAATTTGTTGATTAACAGTAAAATCAACCTTAACTCTGTTTTCCTTGGTACATTAGTCTTTGGAATATTTGCTAGAATTCTTTTTGGTTAGCAATGGAGTTGAGGATCAGGTGGTAAAAAGAACATAACTAACATAGTGTGATCAGCAGCATCAATGCTGACATGATTAAAGTAAGCTGCACAGCTAAAAAGAAAATGTATTAATTATTTGTGGTTGACAAAAGCCTAGAAAATTTATATGCGGAACACACAGAAGTAGAATAAAGGAAAATTTAGACTCATAACATTGTTCCAGTGCTGTTTCTTACATGCGAGGCAGTGTAGTGTGATCACAGTAAACAGAATGCTGTTATCCTCCTAATGAAGGATAATAGTTCTCTCTCTATAGAAAACATATGCATAAATTTTCTCTAAAAAAATCAGTAAATAACACACAGACTTTCAGCACTAATGGGATTGATCCAAAATGAATCTTGCAAAAGTAACAAGCTTTACTAAAGTCATATAAAACTGAAAAAGGCATTAGGATTAATCAAAATTTCACATTCTCTGTAACTTTAAGCTTACATCATGGTTTTTATTCCCCCAAAAGTACATATTATATTTTTCATGTAGAGTCCTGGAGTCCCAAAGGCCTATACAAAACACGGAAGTTGACGTACTTGCCCAAAGTAGAAGCAAGGTCCTGTTTATACAAAGGCAACGCACAATCTTTTTACTTGTTAGTAGTTTAGTCAGCTACTGCTAATCATCCAAAACAGGCTAAAATTCACATCAGTTGCATAGTTTTCCAGCACCAAAATTTTTCTGAAATGGAGTTATGCTCTCCTACTCAACTCTGTACTAAAATTTTGTCTAGAGCTCTCTTGTAAGAAAGATAGCAACTAACTTTAATGTGCATCACCAGTTCGAGCAAAATTCAGAGGCATTAAATGTAATTAACATTCACTGTCGTGGGTTTCTGTGGCTGGGGGTTTTTTTTGGTAGTGGTGGGGGCTACATGGGCTGATTTCTGTTAGAAGCTGCTAGAAGTTTCCCCTCTGTGGAGCCAATGATAGCTGGCTACAGGAGGAACTTCCTGCTGTTGGCCAAGGGAGAGCCAATTGTTGCGCCTCTGTGACAACTTATTTAAGAAAAAAAGTTTGTTGCACAGAAGAAATTGGAGCCAGAGGGGTTGCTGGTGGAAGCCTCTGGGCCCGGGCCCCGCTGCCCCAGCCCGAGGCAGGCATGGCACTGGAGTTGAGCGGGCCTGGGCCGGGGCTGTGCCCCGAGCCACCACTGCGGGCAGTGGCCACAGCCTGGGCCCCATGGCACCTGGCCCGTGGCAGGCACAGTGATGGAGCCGGGCCGGGCCAGCCCCACTGGCAGGCACTGCCCCCACTCCCATCCTGGCCAAGCCAGGACGGGCTGGGACGGCTCCGCCGCGTTGCAGCTGAGCCCATGCAGGAACAAGTGGATGCATGAAGGAGGACTGTTACCCTCGTGGGAGGCCCAGGATGGAGCAGGGTCCCTCAGAAGATCTGTGGCCCATGGAGAGAGGAGCCCACACCAGAGCAGGTTATTCCCGGGTAGGACTCAACTCATGGCCCTGTGGGGGACCCACATGGGTGCAACTCATCTGTTAAAGACTGCATCCTATGAAAAAACATCGGGGTGCAGAGACCCCTGCGCCCCATGGAGGAATGACCTTTGGGACAGCAGATATGGAAGACCTGCGGCCCAGGAGGGGTGGACCCATGTTGGAGAGGTCCATCAAGGACTGTTTCCCGTGGGAGGGACCCCACGGAACAGGGGAAGGACTCAGAGCTTTGGTGCCTCTGTAGCCCCTGGTGAAGACCATGGTGAAGCAGGCAGTCCCCCTGCAGTCCATGGAAGGGTGACCCACAGGACAGCAGACTTGGAAGACCTCTTGCCCTATGGGTGGACTTCTCTTCCTGCACTGGCGCAGGGGGAGGAGGGAGAACATGGAAGGAAGGAGGGGTGGTTGGAAAATGTGTTTAAGACTTTTATTTCTCACTCTTTAGCTCTTATCCTGTTAGTAATAAATTTTAGTACCATCCTCATATTGAGTTTTGTTTTGCCTGTGTGACTTCTCCCAGCTCTTAGTGAATTTAGTGGGTGCCTAGAATATGGCCAGGGTCAACCTACGACACATAGAAAGATCACTCTGGCCTAAGAGTAGGCTGCTTATTTATAAAAATAAAAAAAATATATTTTTTTTTTTAAATTGGGTGGGGTGCATGAAAGAATGACCAGCATTAGAGACACTGGATGCCTAAAGTTGGTACCACATGTCATGGTTTGAGACCAAATTGACTGTGTGGACACTAAACACACTGATGTGATGATAATAAGAGAGCACTTCCTTGTCCCATAGGACAGATGAGGTGATCCAGGAGAGAAGACATGCAGGTATAACAGTTCCTAACATGATCTCCTGCCTCCTGGAGGGAGATGACACGGTCTGTGACAAAGTAGGATGGATCAGCACAGCGGGTCCAGCTGTGCCATGCACAGCCTTGGGATCCCATGAGGCCCCCTTGTTAAAGCCCTCAGGCCCTCCCAGAGCTTCTCAGTGGGTCTTGCTCTACATTCTCTCTTTAAATGTTTTAAGATTAGTGACCTGGAGAATCTACAGAGAACTTAGTGGAATGAAGACTGTTGAATTACAACTTTAGTCATAAGAACTAGTGCTGCAACGGAGAGCTGTAAGATCCCAAGGCTCATCCTATGAGTTCATCGAATGGGTTTTACTTTAAAAATACACAAGGCTCCAAAAATCTGCTCGCTGGACTTATTAAAAGGGTCTTCAGTTCTTTTAATACCTCAAGAACGAGCACACAGGAGAAGACACTTGCACACACTTCTTAGGAGGTCAAATAACACACTTTTACTGGCAAACTTTAGAAAATAAGGGAACTTGGTAAAGGTTTAAAGGGCAATATTGAACCAAAATAAAGCATTCCACAAAGCATTGACTTAGCACATGCTAACACACACAACTTAGCAAAATCCAACCCATCCAGCTTTAAGTTACCCAAATATCAAGGAGATTAGGAGAAGAAACAAAGAAAGAGAGGGAAGAAGAGAAAATTACTGCTACCATCCCAGATCCAGCATAGATCCAGCTACCAGGAGCCCAGGAGATGGCAGGGCTGTGACCACACGAGGGCCACATGGTGTTGATTTTATCTGCTTTGGCCCCTTGTGGCCACACCCTCCAGGCAGGACTTCTGGCCCACTGGCCACTCTGGGGCTCCGGGGTGGAGTGTGCGCAGTGCTCCCGGTGTCCAGCGACAGACAGCTGCTCTGGGGCTGCCCAAGGAGGCTCCAAGGGGCTGGAGTATGGAACAGGGCACTATTCCACCTTCGTGAAATTCGACCTGTCTCTTCCCCATACACACACACACTTGAGTTCGTCCAAGCCAATAATTAATATAATAATCCAGTGTCTCATAAGAAGAGCAGTCTTTCTTCCCTCTCCCTCTACTGATTCTGTCCCATCCCCCGAAGTTCAAGCAGCTCTTTACGCAACAAAATAATAAATCATCTCAATTCTCTGATTCTACTGAAAATTAATGCAAGAAAAAACTTTTTTCTTTTTACATTATGCAAGTTCCCCAACCTTTTTACCATGCAGATCTGTATGGTTGGGTTATTGTGGAGAAAGAGATGCTTCTCTGAGCAGTTCACTTGTGCCAGCTTAATGCTCTGGTCAAATTACTGCCTGATTTTAACTGACAGGAGGTCAGACAGTTCATACTACCAAGCATCACAGACTGGAGCATATATTATAAGAAACACAACAGACATTAAAATTTGCTACTCTATTATTTTGCTACTAATAATAATCATTATTATGTTATTGTAATTATTAGTAGTAGTAATAATAATTTCATGAAGTATTTACAGCTAAATTGTCATATCCATTTTATGTTATGAAGATTAACACCACACATAGAAATCAAAGAAAAAACACACTTCACAATTACATACCTTTTGCTATGCTACTTTCGGTTTACTACATAAACATGCCTTCATGCATAAATAATAAGGACCACGAAACAGTCCCTTCTACGCTCTTGGCATATATCCATCATCCAAATATGAAGACAAACATTCAGTCAGTCTGCTGTTCCATCAAACTCTTTCTCTAAAAAGAAGGGAAAACACAAGCTTTAAATGTTGCAATTAATAATGTCCAAACTAAAGATCAGGGCTATCAGTTCCACTGCTATACTATTTGAACATTTAAGGAAAAGACAGTATGAGAGCGGAAAACAGAACAACATAACCAAGAAAACTCACTCATGCAGTCTAACTGTGAGGAAGGCAAAAGACAGATCAATCTGCACCCCAAAGTTTTCGAAGAGTTAGTACTGTAAACAAAACTTAACTGGAACTGCAGGCAAAAAGTAGCCTCAGAAATTATGACAAATGTCAGTGGATGTAGCACCTTCGTGGAGTATAAAAAAGACAAAAGGAATGAGGAAACTGACTGCAGCAATAAGGAATCCACTAGTAAGATTTTACAAGAAACAAAGCTTAAAAGGCAAAGGAAGAAATAATCAACATTTTAAAAAAATAAAAACATAGAAAATGACACATACATTTGAATTTTATCCTCATGTCACCTTGATATTTTTGACAGAAAAGGTTCATTTTTTGACATTAACTACTCCCAAAACTCTTGCAGCAAGACACCCCTAATTTTCTTCATTAAGTTTTTAACTGAAAAAATAGTTGCCTTCAGTCTCAGCACCACTTACCATAATTCTAACAACAGTCTGGAAATAACTACACAAGGCAAAGGAAAAGCAGCTGATCCAACCTATCTGAAGGTTATTAAAGTGTGCAATACTATATTGGAAACAACTGAACTGACAAAAATGTAGACCAGTACATTTTAAGACACATAATACAATAATGGGAAGCCAACAATGAACACTATTGACAAATGTTAACAGAAGGTGTTTTTAAGGTGTTTATGGACCAGGCATCATATTTAAAAACTGAAATATAAATACATGTTATATTGCAATATAAAGTAAGATATGTTAATGGAAATGTGATGACAGTCATGAACATTATTAATTCAAACAAGAATTCAACAGTTACTCAGAAAGACAAATCAAAAGTACTGATTTAATGAAAAAATGAACATTGGAATGTAAGAGCATACAGTCAGGAATAAAAACTAGACCTATAACTGGGAACAAATAAGGGCAAGACAGATCCAATTATAAAAACAATCAAAGGATTGCTACAAAATATTACAAGCAATTGTTGTGCATATAATGAGAGTTGGCAAAATAGAGGTAGAGCAAAAACATCATAGCAGACCTATTGCAGGATGAACACAAGATACAAGAGGAAGCAAAGGGTGGAAGAAGAGGAAGAAAATATCTGTGGTCTTTAGCTGATTTATAGCACCATGCATTTGTTTAACAGTCACAAAGATAAACTGACTACAAATCAGCAGTTAATAATTATGAAGAAAGCACAACACTATCTATTGAACTTAAAGGCAGATGTTTCAGAGGGCTAAAGTCAGAAGCCCAGAATCATGAACAGCAGTGGGGTGCTGTTCAATTTTGAGGACTGTCTAAGCCAGGTGTCCCATGTTAGGCTACGTGTCTTTGACATTCATGACTCCTCTCCTAATGTATTTGCAGCCAGTGCATAAGAAGCCTGTACCATCACATCAGACAATGGAAAAGCATTGCCTGACCCACAGAATCACAGAAGGTGGTAAGGTTGGTCATCTGGTCCAACCTCCCTGCTTAAGCAGGGTCATCCTAGACCACATTACACAGGACTGTACGAGGGAGATTCCACAACCTCTCTGGGCAATCTTTTCCAGTGCTCAGTCACTTCCACAGTAACGAAAGCGGAACTTCCCGTGCATCAGTTTCTGCCCATTGCCACTTATCCCATGGCTGGGCATCACTGAGCAGAGCCTGGCTCCGTCCCCTTGGCACCGCCCCCCCGCCCCCAGATATTTACAGACATTGATGAGGTCCCCTCTCAATCGCCTCTTCTCGAGGCTGAACAGGCCCAACTCCCTCAGCCTTTCCTCCTAAGAGATGCTCCAGTCCCCCAGTCACCCTCGCTACCCTCCACTGGACCCCCTCCAGGAGCTTCATGTCCCTCTTGCACTGAGGAGCCCAGAACAGCACTGCGGCACAGAGATCTGCCTTCTCTGTGGGAAGCCAGGTGAGGGGGCAGAAATCCTGGAAGCCCACGATTACCTATTGCTTTTCCCAACACCGCAGGACCTGGCAGGATCCCCGCACCCGCAGAGAAGGCACCCGGGTCCCTTGGAGGCTGGAACACCCGGGCGGCGCCGCTCCCGCTCCTCACCCGCTTCCCGCCGGAAAGCGGGCGAGCAGCCGGGGGGGAGCCCTGACGGCCCGGGGCAGAGCCCCGACGGCCCGGGGGGCAGCCGTCACGGCCCGGAGGGATCCCTCACGCCCGGTGGGACGGCCGCGCTGGCAGCAGGTGACAAACAGCAGCTCCGACCCCGAACTGGTCCCGCAGAGCCACCTGCGACACTCGCCCCGGCGCCGTGCCGAGGGCACCGAGACGAACGGGAAGTAGCCGCCGCCGCTACGCTGTGGCTGCCCGGCCGCCCTCCCTCCCTCACGGCCGTTCCAAAGGGCGGGAGTGCGTCCGGTCACCGCCCGCCAGGACCCTCTCCCCGCACGGGTCGCCCTCTCCGCCCCTCTTCTCTCTCCTCCCTTCGCCTCCCCTCCCCTCGCCTGCTCCGCGCCGCGCGGGCGGGGCCGTTACCCGGGACAGCTCCGGATCCTCTCGTGGGGCGGGGCCGGGCGAACCAAACCGAACGGAACCGGAGCGTGACGAGCCGGGCCGGGACAAGCGGAAGAGCCGCCGCGGGCGCAGCGCCTGCGCGCTGCGGGCGCGGGGGGGGCCGTTTCCGTGAGCCCGCCCGCCATTTTCGGGGGGGACGGGGCGGAGCCGCCGTGGGGGCTCTGCTCGCACCTTCCGAGCGGGACAAAGCCGAGCTTGCCGGGGCTCCCACTGGGATGTGAGTTCCTGCCGGTGCCCGCGAAGGCTGAGCCGAGGCCGGACACCTCGCGCGGTGCTCGGGCACGCCTGTTCCTGTGGGCCCGGTGCGCGGGCGACGCTGGCGCAGCGAGGCGGGAGTTTCAAACTCCGCGGGCGGGGAGCCCGCGCGTCTGGGTATTCTTCGTCTCGGGCGGCTGCTGAGTTTTGTCTGCGTCAGGGGAGAAAAATCCGTAGGAGTTTGAGGAGGAATCTGTAAATGCTTCTGTGCTTCAGGTGCGCAGGTTTATTGGCAGAGATGTGGTGGGATGGCGCAGAGAGAGGGGAGGAGAGTTTTTAAAAACCTGTTGTGGGCTTTTTTGTTTCCTCCGTCATGTTTTTCCTCTCCCTCCTCCCCCGTGTTATAAATCATACGCTTGGCTGTCTTTTCGACTAACCTTTGATAATGTGTGAAAGTATCTCTGTATGAATTAAATTTCAGCGTTAAATGCTTTCTGTAGTTATTTTTAAGTAGTTGGCTTTTCTGGTTGTGTAAAAAATTTTGTAGAGCAGAATGCGGTCTTAAAACATTGTTTATAAAACATAAAAGCTGTGTAGTTTTAACAAATTCTGGCCTAATTAGAAATTGAGACTTATTTTTGGTTTGTTGGGGTTTTTTTCAGTTTATATTTACTGTTAATGATTTTCAGTGATTTCTAAGTATATGAAAATAAATTCTTTCTGCCTTCTTTGGGAGTTGCCATCTCTCTGAGGAGGTTGGGGGCTTGTGGTAAGTGAAGCTCTTAAAAAAAATCTAAGTAGACAGATAATTTGTATTAGAAGTAGTTGAACTATTTGTATAAAGGATCCAGATTAACTGTTTTACAAAATACACTCTGAAAAAAGCAAAGACTGGTAGGTCTTGCAGGCTTTCATAACTCCCCCTTAGATATATATTGAGTGTGGATATGGAAAACTTTAGTCCTCAAATAACTGTACTTTATGGTAGTGAAAAAGTGGGCCTTTGGGGTTTTTTTGTTTGTTTGTTTTCAATTTTTTTATACTTTTTTTTCTTTACATTTCATTACAAATAATAAAGTGTTTGCAGTGTATTTGTCTTTCCCATCAACTAAGTACCATGTGATATTCCACAACGTTATTTAGAAATTGACTTAACACCATTGTTTTTTAAGAAATTGTATTGCTGCAGACTGGCAGAAACCAAATGACAATATCAGAATGGTATGTCCCTTCTTTGCTAGGTGTTCTCTCACTGAAGCTGAATATCACACTTGTCTTTTGGGAAGGTTTGGATACCTCCCCTGTGCATCAGGGAAAGTGATCATCCTGGACATCAAGAAATTATGCCAAGTATTCGCATGCTTAATTTGTGCTTTTAGCTTATTTTATGTGCTTGAGGTATAACAACAAAAGCAACACATTATGCTCTGTATGCATACAACTAAAATCAGGTTGAATGATTGTAGTAGTTAAAGAAATGGATTAGAGGTGTGATTTCTGTTGAAAGTAAATCTTTATATGGGAACTTGATTTAAAAGCAACCTGGAATTGATTAGCTGCCTTGCTTTAAAACAGATTTAGAGTATAGCAGAATGTACCTCCCAAAGACAGGCTTGCTGCTCTGACAGACTGTGATGGTGTTAAAGGTGAGAGACTGCTGAATTGAATGTGGTTCAGTTCCTCACGCGTCTCAAGCAGATCTCTGAGCACTGGTAGGTCAGTTAGTCATGATTTATTCAAAGAGCATTTTCATTTTTCTGCGTATACAGTAATGTCAAAATCAAAAAGAAAGAAATACAAAACATGTCAGATTTTATTTTTACCTTATAATATTGAGGAGGAAGAGGGAAAACAAATAAGTATGAGACAAACCTTGTGCAATAGGACAGTGCAGGAATAGATTGGCATTGTTAGGGGGGAAAGCAGAGTATGTGCTAGAGGCCTTGGTTAGAACTGGCAAAGGGTGGAAACCAGAAGAATAGTGAAAAAGAGGAAAATCCAGTAATGGGGTAGCATGGAGACTAGTACTGTATAAGTTAAATAAGAGACAAAGAGATATACCACCTAATGGTTGTATGTTTTCAACTGGCATGCATTATAGGTACTGCCAGTCATGCAATACCAAAATTAACACAATACAAACACACTGATGTGCTTCTGCAATCAGGGTGTTAAAAATGTCAAAACATTTGTTGGAAGGGACCTCCGGAGCTCAGTGTGCTTCAAACTGAGAAGAGGTGGTGGTTGGTGGAAGCCTGAGAGCTTTGTAACAAGCCAGGTCATCCCAATCCAGTTTAGGGACTCTTTGGCCACCTAAGTAGCAAATTGTTTGGAAACATGTAACATTTTCCTGATGAATGTATATATTCCTTGCTAATAAATACCTGTACCATCCTGAGCCAGGTGTGCAATTATCCCCTGTGCATCTGGTGCCATAATAGAGTGATGCCTGGTTCTTAATACTGCATTGATGTTAAGGAGTTTTATTCCCGAATTTTGATGACAATCACTGCTGATTCCACCAGTATTGGTTTAAAGCAGTAGGACAGTATGCCAGCTGGATGTTAAGAATCTCCAAGAATGGAGATTCTGCAGCCTCTGAGCAACCACTGCTGCAATACCCTCTGTCATTTTTTCCTGAATTCCAACTTGAATTTCCCAAGCCAGAATCTGTGGACGTTGACCCTTCTAACATCATCTTGGAATGCTAAGGAAAGTGTCAGTTCTGTTGTGATTGAAAATATTCTTCAAGTAGCTTTAAGCTACCTCTGTTTGAATGGAAAAAAATTTAATGTGGATCCTACTTTAAATCAGGAATCCTCAGGAATCCTATGTTTTTTCTTTTTTTTAAAATAAAGCTTGGATTGTGCTTATGAGACTTGGAAATGAATAATTTTTATTGTTTTTTCTTTTCTTCAGCTGAGTTCGTTTTTATTTATATTCAGCTTATTAGTAATGCAGATGTTCAGTCCAAAGAAGGTATTTAGTTATAAACCATCTGTGAACTGGAGTCACTACACACTTAGAAAGCTTGATTGCAAGTGTTCTTGGCTCATAAAAGTAGAACTGATTATGACAAATATATTTATTTTTCAAACCTCACATTCACATTGTTACACACATTTCATGTTATGTTCTGAAAGTATTTTATTTTTTTTGGTCTTCACAGGTAAAACCTTCCGTCTGACAACAAAGAAGGTAGAACAATGGGAGTGACTAATCTGTGGCAAATCCTTGAGCCTGTGAGACAACCCGTCAACCTGAGCAGTCTCAAAGGAAAAACACTTGCTGTTGATTTAAGTTTGTGGGTTTGTGAAGCACAGACAGTTAAAAAGATGATTGGAGTAGTTACCAAGCCACATCTCAGGTATGGTATCCATATAAATTATTGCAGCCAAAATTCTTGGAGCTGTATAATTTAGGTATGTTACTTATTCGAAAGATTTTAAGATTACCTATGAAATCCATATGATAAGTGTATTGATTCAGTTATTGCTTATGTTACATATGTGAAGGCTTTGAAGGGAATTCTAGTTAGACCTCATGGTGAAATAAATATGTTTAAATCATTCTTCAGGCATTTGAACAACCATGACGAATATATATATTTTTAATTTAAATGATTCACCTGAGTTATGAGCATGTCTAAGCAGCTATAACTTCAAAGCACTGTTTTCTGCAAACAGTGCTGACAAAAATGAAAATATATACAGTTTTTGATCAGTGACATTGGTTATCTCAAGAATACAGACTTACTGCATGGTGTTACATGCTCTTGTGACTTCTATTGAATTGGGCGTGATATGAAATATTGGCATCTTCTGAGAATAGTTTCTTAATATATTACGTGCTTATGGCCCCAAATGGATAATTAACTATAAAGCTTGAAGCATGACCAAAGCTTACCCTTTTTGCACATAGCACCTGTACAAAATTAAATCTAGAGTAATGATCTCTCCATGTCAGTCAAAGAGACAAATGTTTGAACTACTCCTTTTGAAAGATTGATCCTGGAGATACTGGAAAAAGTTTGATATTATTGCTCTTAATTTTACTTTTGTAGACCAAATATTTATTACTAGTGCCTTGCAAAATTCCATCCCTCAGTGATGCTGGTTTGCATATGAAATAAATTGGCATGGCAATGGTATCAGTGAGTCTGTCTAATACTACAGCATTGAGTCACTTCAGAATCTGATGTACCTGTACTGATAGATTTGGGATTAATATTTGATATAAAAGAATCAATGTGAATATGTGTTTGAAAGCAGACTTTAGATATTGAATGGTTTTTTATTAAGCCTTTTAAGTTTGCTTACATCTTTATACCCAAATAAGATTTTTCTTGACCTTACGTGGTATTTTCTTGGGAATTTTGTCAGGCTGTTTACAATTTCATGGTATAACAACTTCAACCAAAGACAGGGATATAGATAAAAGGCTTGTTTATCTTGAGGGTGAGAGAATCATAATAAGTGGAAGATTTTTTCTGAGGTAGGCTAAGGGATATAAGGAAAATGTTTGAAGAAATCAGGCTTCACTAATAATACAGCTTTGCTTTATTGCAGAAACCTATTTTTTCGGTTCTCTTTCTTCACATCAATGGGAATTAAACTAGTGTTTGTCATGGAAGGAGAGGCCCCCAAGTTGAAAGCAGACACCATGACTAAGAGGAATGAGATGCGCTATGGACCTTCAAAGAAAGTTGGAGCTGCCAGAACAGGGAGATCTTTATTTAAAGCCATGTTAAAAGAGGTGAGTGATCGAGGGCTGTGTTTCAGTATTTTTGATATGATAGAAAGAAATCTTAACCAAATTAAATACAGAAACTTAAAATAATTAATACCATTTGTTACCACCAACACCTGAAGGTGTGAGGTAACTGAGGTTCTTGTTAATGTTCCCTTGGGGCAGATTAGAAAGAAAAGACACTGAATGACCAGGGTGTGCATGTGTGTGTATATATGTGTGTGTGTGTGTATATATATATGGCAGGTTTATTTTGGAACAGTTCGGTTGCAATGGAAAGGAGGTATGTAGCTGTTTTGGTTACTATCTATAGAAATATAACAATATAAAAGTATAAAAATAACAAAATATATAAGGAAAAGAAAAAGAAAGAAGGGATGAGTAGATTGTGGAGAGGAAAGATGTCACTATCTGTGGATCCAGAGACGAGACTTGACTGTTGCGATTTAGACGTACGTTGTTTGAAGTGATGGACACAGTCCTGATCTGTTGGGGGTGAGGGAAGCTCACACAAGCCCACAAAAAGTTCAGTGGGTTAATATACATTCAGGTTCAGGTGGGAACGCCCAGGTACCTCCCCGAGGCAGTAGAAGTTTTACACTGTCTGTTGCAACACTGTGGATCGTGCACAGTCCTCAGGTGGAAGGCCCCAGAAATGAGTCTGGGGGCACTCTGGGGTCTTTGGTGATTTATGACACCTTCTAAGACATGACAGCTGCCTCTCACGTCGGTGTAGTTGGTCCAGTTATGCCATATCAGAAGGGATAAATACCTTCAGGCCTACATGTGAATGTGAGTGTCCCCATACCTTCCTGGGGTGGGGAGTTTTACACCTGAGCCAGTTGTGTAAGGGAGGAAATTGAAGTGATAAAAAGCATTATCTCAGCTCACAGGATCTGTTTCTTATCAACCTTCTCCCTCATATGGCTCAAAACCCAGCTTGTTGCTAAACAAAGGTTGGTTTGTCATGGTCATCCTCTGGTGGTGGGTGCCCACCCCCTCTGTCTTATGCAAATCAGAGGTTTCTGCCACCAAAAACTCCCAAGAACCACCCAAAAGCTCCTCCTCCCCTTCAACTGGGGCATGTGAACCTGGCTTCAGCAAAGCACCTGCTGCTTTTGCAGCAGATTGTTTGAGTCATCAACCCTTAACACTTCAGTCTCTCACAGCTTTATACACAACAAATTTGAACAGTATTTTGAGATTTGAGGGGACATGCACCTTTGAAGTCGAACCCTACAGCAAGTGTTCATTGTTGCAGAAGAGGGACAGTGTCAGAAAAATTTTCTCATTTGATATGTTCCCATGCATGTTATGCCATAATTGAACATTTATTACAGAAATTTAACTTTGTTTTTCTTTTATAGTGTTAATATCGATGCTTCTTTTTATCTCCCCCATTAACAATTTTTATCTATTCAAAATTTTATGAACTAGAATTTGTAGACACTCATGGCTTCAGTAGATTGCACATATCAATTCATGTTTTATTCTTAAATTCTAAAAAGAATTATTTTCTCTGAAATTTGTAAGAAGTATATATGAGTATATATCAGTGTGTCTTATACCGTGGTCCAGTCTTATACCGTGGTCCAGTCTTACGAGGCTGACAGCATTGTGCTTTCATGCTTGATATTCTCGGGAAGTCTGGCACCTGTTGGAAGATGCCTGGACTAGTTCAGTATTACTGCTTGAGTAAACAGAATTGCTTCACAAAGATAAATATTCCTTTGTTACTCTTCTTTTGAAAACATCCTAAATATTTATTTAAAGTGTAAAGACTTTTGTGAAGTAGTCACCATTAATCCTGCTGTGTTCAAGTCCTGGAATTAATACTTAGCTCTCTGTTGGATGTTTATTTTCACTGTTAATTATAGTAAACTATTTTTGCTAAAGTAGTGCTTTTATTGATATAGCGTTCTATAGGCAGTGCAACAGTAGCAGCTTGTATATGCACTTGTGAGAAAATGCATGCTAACAAATGAATTTAATAATTCATCATTCAATCTCTCCTTCCTTTTGGGTTCCTTCTTTTAGTGTCTTGAACTGCTGGAGTGTTTAGGTGTCCCTTGGGTTCAAGCAGCTGGGGAAGCAGAGGCAATGTGTGCCTACCTAAATGCAAAAGGACATGTTGATGGCTGCATTACCAATGACGGAGATGCCTTCTTATATGGAGCTCAAACGGTTTATAGGAACTTTGCTATGAATGCTAAGGTAATTACCTCATCCTGTTCCCACCCTCTCTAGACTCTTTACAGAAATGTAAATAGAGAAGGGACTTGAAAAAATTACTTAGATATTATTGCACTTGCTCTCTAGTAGTTGGATTTGTTTAAAATAGTACGTTTACGACAGGACCATTTAGTTTGATTCACTGGCAGTTTGTGTATTGAATGTGAGAGCAAAACTGCTGAAACTGAAGTAACTGCTTCCTACAAATTTAGCTTTAGACCATGTGGGAGCGCTCAGCCTCTTGGGTCTAATAAGTATTCAGACACTTCCCTCTTGCAGTTAATACTGTTAGTCCCAACTGAACATGAGAAGGGTAGAGATTGTGCATCTGTATCATGACCGATTGTTGTGACAAAAAACCAAATAATTTATGACCTTGAACTGAAGTGCTCATTTATTAAGAATACAATTTCCCAGAAATGGTGAAACAAAACCCCAAATTTCTGTAATTTATAATGTTCATCGGGAAGACTTGCTGAGAAAATGCGTCAGTAATGTGAGAAAATCAATGGAACAGAAGAAATGCACTACAAACAATTAACTTCTTATAAAAATAGTTAAAGTTGATGGAAGGTTTTTTGCTTTGATGATACCATGCTTTAGTAGCTTCCTTGACCTGGTTCTTTTCTTTCATTCAACTTCCTTGTCATTTATCACCAACAATGAAAGCAAGCTCAATCTTTCAGGTGTACTTTGTCTACATATATGTCAGCATAAAAAAGTGATTTATGTGAGTGTTTGTCTGTCAGGCCATCTGTTCCAGAAAAATGGATTACTTTCAGTTGTTGGCTTGTGTAGGAATTTATTTTGGTCTTTTTTGAGGAAGAGGTGTGTCCTATGTTGTGATTCGTGTTAATCTTGATTTCATGTTGTATTTGAGTCCCTTTACCCTTCAAAGTTTCAGGTGTTTCTTTAGTTCATATCTAATATGCTAGGTAACATTTTTATTTTTTTCCTTTTTTAATCAAGTAGCAGATTAAAATGTTTATATGTATTTTAAAAACTGCACTTCCTGAGATGACTTGCACAGTCACTAGTACTTGATAATGTTAGTTTTGCCACACTTTTTCTACAGGTAGTAAACAGTAAAAACACCTTGAATCAGAATCATAGAATATACTAAGTTGGAAGGGACTCATCAGGATTATCGAGTCCAACTCCTGGTCCTGTGCAGGACACCTCAGGAGTCATACCATGTGCCCGAGAGCATTGTACTAATGCTTCCTGAACTCAGACAGGCTTAAGGTGCTGTGACCGCTTCCCTGGGGAGGCTGTTTCAAAGCTCCAACCAACCATGCTCTGGGTGAAAAAACTTTTCCTGGAATCCAACCTAAACATTCCCGACACAATTTCAGGCCATTCCCTCAGGTCCTGTCACTGGTTACTACAGAGAAGAGATCAGTACCTGCCCCTTTGCTTCCCCTCACAAGGAAGTTGTAACTGCAGTGAGGTCTCCCCTCAGTCTCCTCTTCTCCAGGCTGAACAGATCAAGTGACCTCAGCTGCTTCTCATACGGCTTCCCTTCCAGAGCCTTCACTGTCCTTGTTGCCATCCTTTGGACACTCTCTAACAGCTTAATGTCTTTCCTACTTTGTGGTGTGCAAAACTGCCACAATTCAAGCTGAGGCCGCCCCAGAGCAGAGCAGGACACTCCCCTCCCTTGACCAGCTGGCGATGCTTTGCCTGATGTCCCCCAGGACACGATTGGCCCTCCTGGCTGCCAGGGCACTGCTGACTCATATTCAACTTGCCATTGACCAGGATCCCCGGGTCCCTTTCCTCAGTGCTGCTCTCCAGCCTCTTGTTTCCCAGTCTATACACACAACCAGCATTGCCCTGTCCCAGGTGCAGAATCTGGCCCTTGTCCTTATTGAACTTCATATGGTTGGTGATTGCCCATCTCCCTAATTTGTCGAGATCTCTCTGCAGGGCCTCTCTGTCCGTAAGAGTGTCAACAGCTCCTCTCAATTTAGTGTCATCAGCAAACTGACTTAGTATTCCTTCAGGTCCTGAGTCCAAGT
Organism: Neopelma chrysocephalum; assembly: GCF_003984885.1. Taxonomy (NCBI): domain Eukaryota; kingdom Metazoa; phylum Chordata; class Aves; order Passeriformes; family Pipridae; genus Neopelma; species Neopelma chrysocephalum. The sequence continues at coordinate 2,319,417 of NW_020897742.1, read as the reverse complement.
GGTTAATGAAGAAGTTGAAGAGAACTGGACCGAGGATGGAGCCCTTGGGAACCCCACTAGTGACAGGTCACCAGTCTAATGTAACTCTTTGTGCCTGACCTGTGAGCCAGTTGCTCACCCATCTCATAACATGGTTATTCAGCTGTATGCTGGACCTCTTGGCTTATTTTACTTTCTTTCAACAGTTGATGCCCATACTTAGAACTTTAAGTTCCGGAATTTTTAATTCATGTGGTGTCCATGCATTACATTATACATTTTAATTGCAGTTTATTTTTTTTGCTATTAGACCTCTCTTATGGGATAGACCCATTTCCTGCAGGTGTGAGTGAATAGGAGTGGGAATGACAACTGAATGTGACTCAGGGCAGTTCCTTCTGTCATGTACCAGAAATAATATGCAATAAATCCCTCTTGCAGGATCCACATCTCGACTGTTACACAATGTCCTCTATTAAGGAGAAACTTGGTTGTGACAGAGAGTCTTTGATTGGGCTAGCTGTTCTGCTGGGTTGTGATTATCTTCCAAAAGTAAGCAATATAATTATTTTTTATTAGGTGCTTATACTGTCTTGAAAAACAATAAACTGTATCAAGGGAGACATGCATGCTGACAAAGCTTTATGCAACGCACGATTAATGAGATCTAGTTGAAAAAGATCCTTAGTAAGTCACTGTAAATTTTTTTTTTTTGAAAGGTTAGTCAAAATGGTTCATGAACACCAATCTTTCTAAAACAGTTTTGTATTATTCCAAACCTTTTCTATGGTGGAGATGAAGGCAAAAGTTTAGATGTTGATTGCATCAAGCCAAGGTGTGAGAACTCCGTTGTTTGTGAGGATCCCTTGTACAAGTTACATACAAGTACGTCCCTGGCAGAGTAGCTGTGGAAAATGAGAAAAACAACTTTGTCTGTGCTGTTTGGAAGACTCAGTAGTGATAGTTTGGAGCTGTATTTATTAGTAAAGGCATTTCTGGATGCAGTTTAGATGTATCCCTATTCCATTGTTTGTAAATATATAATTTATGAAGAAGTAGAAGTGATCTATTTGAAAGTTTACCTAATTAGTCGAGAGGAATGTCACTCAGTACTACTTCACTTCTTTCTTTCTTTTTTCTTTTTTTTTTTTCCTGTAAGCTCTTGAAATCTTTTTTGAGACTTTTAACAGAAGCTGTTGTAATGGCTATTTGAAAGGAAAAGGAAGTGGGATGAAACCTGATTTTCATACAGTTTGTTATTTAGTGACTTCAGGCAATTTTTGCTCCCATTCAGGCTTGCAGTGGATATCTCATTTTTCTTAAATCACTGTGTTCTAATTTGATAAAGCTGTTCTTTTAAACAACTGATTCTGCTGAAAAAACACAAACCTCTCATTACTTTTGTCTGTGTGTGGCTTTTTTTTTAGATCTTGTTTCTGTTATAGGAATCTTTAAATAGTTTGTTGTTGTTACTACTGTATAAAGACAAAGAGAGAGAAAAAGTGGATGATCAGTGGTTATTGCAATGGAGCAGCTCCTGGAATGCCATGTTCTTACATAGTTCCAAAGTGTCACAATTGTGTGATGTCAGATAGGTCCTTTTAGTTTTTGCAGCCCAGTGAAGTAGATGAAGACAGAAACTTGTGAGGAAAGCTGAATTACAGGAGTACATTGGGAATGGGGATTGGCAGAACAGGTAAATGAGAATACCACTCTATAATTGCACTTACTTTGTTGAAAATGTATGAAGATAATGCTTTTCTTGCAGAAGCTGAATATCTGACTCTTACCTAAATGTGTGGCTGTAGTCCAATGAGAACTTGGTTTGGAATGTCGATTTATTTTATATGGTTGAGTGTATTCAGTTCTGCCATTACAGCTGAATAAAAAGAAGCATAGATTTATTTGTAATGATGCTGTAGAAAACACACTCAATGCAATCTTTATATTCAGCTGTACTGATTCTTGGCAAAATAGGGGAAGGATGGAAAGAGGAACTATAAAGCAATATGTGTGTTTTAAATCATGGAATGCTACAATAGTTCGGGTTGGAAGGGACCTCTGAAGTTCACTTAGTCCAAGCCTTCTACAGTGGGAGGGACATCTTCAACTAAACCAAGTCACTCAGAGCCCTGTCCAACCTGTCCTTGAATGTTTCCAGAATGGGGCATCCACCACTTCTGGGCAATGTGTGCCAGTGTTTCACCACTGTCATTGTAACTTCTTCCTTGTTATCTATTCTGAATCTAATTTCTTTTAGTTTACTATTGCTTTCTCTTTCTTTCTCTACTTTGTTTTACCTGAGGTGCTATTGAGCATTAGAACATTTTATGCAGCTTGTGTGTTAAAGTGGCAGTACAACTGTAATCTGTCACCTTCTCTGCCCTTAGAACTTGGTCAAAAATATTTTTCTCAATTTGTTCTCAACATCTGAGATCACTTTTGTAATTTGTCTACATAATGATATGAAGGTGTTTTTTGTGAAAATATGAATATTTTGGTCAAAATTATGTAATGTTTCATATTTCTCTATAGGGGGTTCCAGGAGTTGGGAAGGAACAAGCTTTAAAGTTAATTGAGACTCTGCGAGGTCAAAACTTACTGCAAAGGTAAAATGGCAATTTACATAAGTACTTTGATTTTGTTCAAAGACTGAATAGTATGTACTTCAGCTCCGAGACAACATTTGTAGTACTTTAATTTAGGGAGGATATTACCACATTCTTCACCTTGTGTTTGTGAAAGGAATTGGGTGTTGTGCTAGGAAAGCTTCTTAATAGTTTTAAACATTAGCTGGCTCATAGGTTTGAGATAGCAGGTGTATGTTGGTAAATTGGAAAGAAAGTCATAGGGACTGATGAGAGACTTCTGCTGATTTTTAATGGGTTGTGGATTCAAGGATTTGAGATACTGAGTGCTTTCTGTGTTTGTTATCATAATGTGTGTTTCAATACTAGAAATCCAACAGTTATATGTCATACTATAAAAGAACCCTGTTTTACCCCTGTAGATTGGAAAACTGTGTTTCTTGGATAGATGCCAGAGAAGTATAAAGAGTATTTTTCAATGTTTTAAAGTGCAAGTTAAAAATATTTCTTGATCCTTTTAGATTTGATCAGTGGAAAGAACAATTCTGGTATGATGATAATCCACCTTTGGTTGTTAAAAGGGTAATTCACTGTTCAGAGTGCCACCATCCAGGTCAGTGTGAAAAGGGCTGAATTTTATTTTTAGCCCAATTTGTTTATTTTTTTTATTCTGGGGTGGGGGTGACTTTTTGTTTGATTGATTGATTGATTGGGTTATGTTTTTTTTTTTTTAATTACTGGCATTAAAAAATGCTTTTCAGCTTCTGGACCGTCTTCACATTTTCAATATTGTATGTATTTACCTTTGTATAAATACTTTTAAGGCTTGGAACTGCTTTTCTTCAAATATGAAACTAGTTGATGGCAGATGGAATATTATCACAATACTGTTGTGGGATCCCAGATATTTGTCTTTTTAACATTTTCATTAAAGCAAGTATGCTGTACTGCCCAGCAACTATTTCTTTAGTTACCTGAATTGTTCCTGCATCAAGGGGACTGAATCCCATTAGCATTGATGAGTCTTGCTGCAGAGTTTTCATAAAAAGCAATTAATCCTAAGAAACCTCATTTTGGAAGCATTTTTGATCAGTGAACTCCTTCAAACCCAGCATTTGGTGAAAGAAAAGCTTCTTTCAAATATATTACTTATATATGTTTGCCAGGTTATCACACACTTCTATAATAGTTCTAGGTAAGGTAAACTATTACTTAGGTAATAGTTTTCAGCATAAGGTCTGAAACAGTTGAGGGAAAAAGTCTTCAAAAAATGGAATCTTGCATGTATTTGTCAGTTTTTACTGTAGATACAGAAATGCAGCTGATGCACTCAATCTGCTTACAGCTGCTATTCACATCAGATTCATATGTGTTCTCAGCTTTGTATTTGTAATATTGGCTTTATATATTTTGAAATTTTGGAAATCCTTTTTCTCCTCACTTTGTGTATCTGCTGCTATAGGATCGTACAAGGAGCACGAGCACAGTGGATGTAAATTCTGTGAAAGCATAAGATACTGCAAACCCAGTGACTCCAAACACTGCCCTTGTGAATGGCATCAGTTAGAGCAAGTGAAACAAGCAAATGCCATGGAGGAAAATATCAGAAAGTAGGAATGTCTTGAAAATTGAACTGCTTTTCCCTGTGTTCATGTGCAGGGTGATCATTTAGATTCTGCATCTTTCCCATTTCTCTTCAGTTCTTAACACATTTGTTTTACCTGCAGAAAAGCTAAGAGTTGTGAGGGCTTTCCATTCTCTGAGGTAACAAACATAATTTAAATATTCTTTTTTTATTCAATTAATTGGAATTTCAATATTCTGCCCTCTCTTAAACTGTCTCTTTTTTGTTTTATCTCAAGGTTATCCAAGAATTTCTAGTAAACAAGAATAAATTGATCAATATAAAGGAATGTCGAAGGCCAAATTTATTGTCCTTTCAGGTATATAACAAAATACTGGATATTCAGCTTTGTAGTTTTTTGTTTATTACTAAGGAAGGCATTTGTGATAATTGTGATCTTCATTGGTAACTTTACTGGAAATAAGAAAGAATTTTGCTACAACATCTTAATATACCTCACTGTTTGAAAGCCTAAAATTGTAAAGCTGATCTTAATCTGACAAGGTGTTTAACAACTGTCTCATTCCTGCTGCTGCCGCTACACAACTGTGTTACTCTGTCTTGCCACTGACATCTGAAGAATCTGCCACTGTTAGGGATGACTGTTGTCAGTGAGGTATCATTGGGAATTACACTCATGTATAAAAGCACTCTAGATGTTTTAAGTATTTAGTCCTGTGTCCCTACTACATAACTGGCTAAGCATGGTATCTAACAGAATAAAAAAAGTTTCAAAGTTTGGGTTTTTTTTATACTAACAGATATTTGCTTCAGAGAAGATGGAATGGGCCAAACATTATGCTTGTAAGAAACTGTTAGCACTGTTGACACGTTATGATATGATCCAGAGAAAATCTGGATACACTGACTCAAAACAACTGCAGGCAATAAGGTAATGTAGTTTGATTTCTTGAACTTAATATGTTGACTTCTGCTCCCAGATAAAAAAAGAAAAAAACTTGTGTTTTTTATGGAAATATGGTTTTCTTCCAGCTTTGTTTCAAGCTCTGTGCTCATTTTGAATAGAGGTGAAAATTTAGATAGGTGCACCAATTGTTATACTACTGCTGCACAAAATAATCCACAAAGCAGTTGCCTTTCATTCTAGATGGCAGTGCCTGTGTTTTCCTGTCCTTACTTTCTGTTCTGTTTCCTTGGTCTGCACGTGAGTTTTAGCATTACAGGTTAGATCCTCTGCTCAGGTTCTAAGCAGAAGTTTAATTGAGTTCTGTGGTTCATAATAAGAGCCCAGGTTTAGAAATGAGCATCTGCTGGTTCATTTGTGGTCTCTGATTTGTTATAAGACCTGCCAACTGTTGTTCTGTATATGTATACAAAACTACTTTTCACTCAGGACCACTGCATTTAGGAATATAAAAATGGCCAAGTATCCTGTTACTAAAAATTGACATGCAGGGGAGAAAAGCAAGATAAGCATGTAATTATTTTCCCACAGAATATTTTCCCATCATCCAGGCTTCTGTCACTCAGGGATTTTCTGATCCAGAATTAGGATCTTCTTATTCTATCAGCCCTCGGTGTAATTTATTTTTTTAATGATCTAATCTTTTCTTAAAATTAAGTAAACTTCTAGAATCTACAGTATCTATTGGAAAGTTTGAACTTCACTGTGAAAGAGAATTTTGATTTATTTTAACTTTATCTGATGGTTTCATTTCCCAAATGAAACCGAAATGCCTCCCTAATTCCTCCTGCCCCCCTAATTCTTGTATTGCAAGAAGGTTAGTATTTTTTCTGTCTTCCTTGATGCTGGTCAATATTTTTAGACATTAATTTTGGGGGACAGGAGGACAGTCAGTAGCAGTGTGATAATATCTCTGCTGGGTTGATGTGTCGTAGTCTTAAATTATTACTTTCAGAGAAGCTGTTTTATTCAGTGTTATCTTTCAAAAGTTTGGAGAGACTGGTTGGGGGATGCTTTTTGAACAGATTGGCAAGATAAATTACTAGCATTTACCTTGATGAATGAATTCACTGACATTCTTTATAACACTTTCTAGTGTTTCAAGAGTTTAAAAGACAGATAATGTGTGGTCTAGAAGATTTCTTTTGTTAACAAAGTGTTTAAAAATGCAGTAATGGTTCAACAGGATCAGCATGATTCTACTCTTGACGTGTAGGAACCTACTAAATTTGGGTATAGATAATAATGTTTTTAAAAAGATCTCAGTGACTGACTATCCCTGCTCAGTTCATGTTCTATTTTCCCTCATGCTCTCACACAAAATATATGAATGACCCGGTCTGGTCATTCAGAAAGTTACTGTCTATGGCAACAGCCTTCTCTGGCATTAGTATCTTAAAATCATTGAATTGCTTAGGTTGGAGAAGGCCTCTAAGATCATCAGGTCTAACCAGTGACCTGACACTGAAAAGTCCACCAGTAAATTGTGTCCCTCAGTGCCACACCTACAAATGTTTTAAATTGAAGGGATGGTGGCTCAACCACTTCCCTGGGCAGTCTGTTCCACTGCTTGACCACCCTTTCTGTGAAGAAATTTTTCCTAATATCCAATCTAAACCTCCCCTGAGAAAACTTGATGATGTTTCCTCTTGTCTTCCCAGTGGTTATTTGGGAGAAGACACTGACCCCCACCTCCCTACAACTTCTTGTAGAAAGTGAGAAAGTTCTCACTGAGCCTCCTTTTCTCCAGGCTAAACACTCCCAGCTACCTCAGCTGCTCCTCAAAGGACTGGTGCTCCAGAGCCTTCATCAGCTCTGTTGCCCTTCTCTGGATGCACTCCAGCACCTCAGTGTCTTTCTTGTACTGAGGAGCTCAGAAATGGACACAGGACTCGAGGTGTGGCCTCAGCAGTGCCACAGAGGGACGATCACTGCCCTGGTCCTGCTGGCCACTATTGCTGATCCAAGCCAGGATGCCATTGACCAAAGTACAGAACCCAGCACTTGGTTTTGTTGGACCTTATACAATTGGCCTTGGACAATGGATCCAACCTGTCTGGATCCCTCTGCGGAGCCTTCCTGCCCTCTGTCAGATCAATAGTCACACCCAACTTGGTGTCATCTGCAAACTCACTGAAGGTGGTCTCAATCCCTTGTTCAGATCACTGATAAAGATATTAAACAGAACTGGCCCCAGTAGTGAGTCCTGGGGAGCCCCACTAGTGACCAGCCACCAACTGGATGTAACTCCATTCACCACCCCTCTGGGTCCATCCATCCAACCATCCAGTTTTTTACCCAGTGCACTCATCCCAGCCACGAGCATGCAGTTTCCCCAAGAGAAAGCAGTGGGAAATGGCATCAAAGGTTTTACTAAAGAGTAGACAGGCACCATCCACAGCCTTTCCCTCATCCCCTCCTATAGTAGAAGGAGATCAGGTTGGTCAAGCAGGACCTGCCTTTGAGGCAGGTCATCTGAAGATACAAAACTGATGTAGGAGTCTGCCTTATGTTTATGTGCTACAGAAAAGCTTTTTGATTTTGTGTAAATGCTCTTCTGAGCATTAAAAAACTCCAAAAATTTTTAGTACTTGAATCTATACCCCAAATTTTACTGTATAGCTTATACAGAGTAGTGTATTTTTTAAAGATATAGTAATTTAACTATAACAGGAAGATTTTGTGCTCTGAATAATTTCAAATTAGAATATTGAAATATTTTTAGATAGGTTAGATATTTTTCATTTCCTGTTCAAAATCATTTAATAGACTTTGTCTTCTTACAGGATTGTCAAGACACGTGTTAAAAATGGATCACCTTGTTTTGAAATTGAGTGGCAAAAACCAGGTAGGTGTGGTTTCTATGTACATTATGAGACAGAACAGTTCACAGGGAAAGATAAAAGCATGCTTTAAAGAAAGAAGAGCTTGACAACACTCTGAGGCAATGAAACGTTGGTGAGATTTGAAACTGTTGTATGGAAACAGTAGAAAATGCGCATCAAATTTCTCATACCCTGAAAGTAAAAGCAATGCTTAAAAGAGAAAAAGAAATCTACCCAGAAAGCAAGGGACTTGGTCTTCAGCTACTTTTTCTGGTACATGTTAATGAGACCTGAACTGAGTATCACATTCCTTATTTCACTGTGTACCTTAAGCTGTGACTGTTAAATAGCTAGAACATTTTCTATGCTGCCAGACTCCTACCTCCAGTGAGCCCATTTGTGCCAGGAAACTGACAGAGAGAGAAAGACTTCACTTGTAGGTAAATCTCAAATATTGTACTGTTGACATTTTTATGTATCTTTGTACTCAAATCTTTTGTTCTTTGGTTTTTCATTCCCTACTTTGACTTGTGTCAAAAGTACATTCATTAATTTTTCAGAGCACTATGTTGATCCAGAAGATGAGCCTGTGGAATCATTTGTAGTCACAGTAGAAGAGGAATCTTTGTTTCAGGCTGCTTATCCTGATGTTGTTGCCCTTTATCAAGTGGAAAAGTCAGAAGTTCTTCAGAAGAAAAAGAAAAGTAAGTGCAAAAGTTTATTTCTTATGAACTTGTGGGTCTTACCAGAATACAAAAAGCAAAAGCAAAAAACATTTCTCCTACTGTTGATCAATATCATGTTTTGTCAAGATGAGGACATGATACCTTGCAGACACTGTGCTTTAATCTTACTATTTTATACTTTAGCACTAGGAAATCCTAACTGTGGTTTACATGCTATTTGAAATGCCCTTTTGTTTTTTTGGTTTTTTTAGAAGGGAAAGACAGACCAGAAGAAAAGGATATATCAAGTGCTTATGATGAAGTTAGCAATCTTCTGTCCCAAGTTAGTTTAAAATCTACATGTGGAATTCTTCCTGTGCAACACTCCACATCAGATACAAAACCTCCCCCCAAACATCAGACACAGGAGAGAAGTAATGAATCAAAAGATGCAGCGTTAGCTGCAGCTTCCTGCAGATCAAGTGTTTGGGTACCAGCATCAGCAGCTACTCCTCCTCTGCCTGCGTCATCCCACGTACAGAGTGCTTTGGCTGACTCAGTTGTGTTGCCCTCACAATGTACCAAACATTCAGGGATATCACCCTTTTCCTCTGTAACAGCTGGTCTACAACTGAGCAGTGTTGATGGGAAAGGAACCTTCTTCAGCACTTCACCAGCCCAGGGAGGTGATGACCAAAATCCAGCAGCTGACTTAACTACATGCATAGAACATTCACATCCACTAGGTCATGAAACAGCAAGAAATAGCTCAGAATATTCTGGTGCTGTGCAGTCTGATAGTGCAGATGATTTGTTTTCAAATGATGCTACAGGACAACTTCAGGAGTGGTCTTTAAGAGAGAGAATACTTAGGAAGACTTCCATTCCATCACCGCCTTTGTCTGAAGATGTAATGCAACGGGAGTCTTTGAAATGTTTTAGACAAACAAAAGAAACGTTGGATTCTGATAGAAATTATGTCTCTTCTTCATATCAGTTAAATAAACTAGTGCAGGAAAGTAAAAATATGCTAACAGAAAACTGTGCAAGTGAATCCAATGTACGCATCTGTCAAGATCAGTACAGAAAAGCTGACATCTTGGCTGAAATGATGCTGAAAGACCATCATATAAGTGGTTCAACATCTCTAGCCCTCAATGGGCAAACAAGAGAAACACTGTATCCTGGATGTGAAATGCTTCCAGTGTCTCAAAAGCCAGCAGATGCGACTGGCTGTCACATTAAAAAAGCTTGTATTGAAACTACTTGGAAAGCTTCTTCTAAAAAGAGTGTGTGTCAGAACAGACATTCTTCTAGTGAAGACAGTGATGATGGGCACGTGAACAAAATCCTGATTTATGAGCAGCAGAAAAAGCAACTGAACCCTGGTCAGTTTAAAAAAAGTTTTACAAAGAAAAAGAATAGTGTTGTTAGTAGCAAAAGAACAAACAGTGACTCAGCCCTTATAACTAAAGGGAAGAAGACAACAACCAATTTAAAGAAAGCTGATGATACTTCCTCATTACAGGGATGTCCAAAGCCATCCTCTGTAGGGGAAGTTAATTGTTCCCAAAGTTCAGAGCAACTAATTAAGAGGTTGGGTTCTGATCCCACACAGCAAGACAGAAGTGCTGTTCTGACTTACAGATGGGCAGACAGTCCCCTTCCTCTGTCTGAAAGACTAAAAGGAAGAATCAAAATCAATTAGGTTCTCCATAAAATAACAATTAACTATGAACCATCAGTTCTTAGAGTTCTTTCTCAAAGTTTCTCCAGTATGCTCTATCAATTTTATGTGGACATGGTTTTGATGAATAAGAAGTGCTGTTACTGGAGCTGAAGTTTGAAACTAAAATGTTAACAAAAGTACCAAACAGCTGATTGTAGGCAAGTGCCAGTTATTCTGGACATGGTTACTTTCTGAACTTGATACATGAGCATCAAGACGCAGCATGGAAGGAAGCAAAGAGATTTATTTATGAAATAAGGCTTTTTTTCCCAGCCAGTTGTGAGGATTTTTGTATTAGTCTTGCTTATATAAACAGACTTATTAAAATAGTGCCTGCAGTGCTTTGGATACTCTTAATAAGACAAAGTGATGCTGCTCTTTTCAAATGGAATTCTGCGTTTTGCTTCACTAACCTAATTTTGCAAGTTTTAAAATGGGTTTTCAAATCCTGCCGTTCTGCTTGTGTTGACAGTCTCTGAAGGACCACATAGAGACACACAGCAGATGTACCTTGCAGGGTAGCTAAGTTAATATCTGCCATGACCTATAATAAGCTGTTCTTTGAGTGTGTGCATCTTCCAAAGAGTGGAATAAGCTATAAGGATAATTCTGGTTTTGTAGCAGTCATATATATACTATATATAAGGAAATTTGACGGCTGTTTAGTTAAGCATTTGTAGTTTAGGGCATATTTTCTTAAAGAAGATTAAAATCCCATCTAACACAATTTATAATAGAGTGAAAGTTAAGTTGCAGAAAATCTAATTATGACGTTGCAGATTCTCTGAACAATATCATGTAAATGTTTTTTTTTTAAATTAGGAACTTGAGTGCAATTACAATTTTGAAGGTGCTCTTCCCACCTCTTTATTATAGAAGTAATCTCTGTTCATATACCAAAAAAGTTGTCTTCAACAGCTTATTAGGAAATGCATCCTTATCTACATTTAAGCATTTGTAACTTTTTCTATGCACCAGCCAGAAGGGAGGCCACACTTGCCAAGATATATTGTTAATAGTAGAAATTTAGAATATCTATACCTGAATGAAAATGTCAGTTCTTTATTCATAAAGGTCAAGGACCAAGTTCAGAAGCTAAATTCCAGATGTGTTTAAGGAAGACATAGAAGTCTATAGATAATACAATTAGCCAAAATACTAGTTTCTTAGTTTCCTCTGGGGGTAGATGGAGAAAATTTATTTATAGTTGATTTTCCAAAGGAGATGTATTGTGGAAATGAGCAAAAAATCAAAAATATTGGAAACTTATTTTCAGTTTTGAAAATGGTCTGTCTCTTTTGGAGACTCTAAAGCACTCAGCTGATATGAGAGGGTAGCTAGAAGTGTAGTATTGTGAAGGAGAATAACAGTAGCAGTCACCTGGGGACTTTAAATGGAGAGATTCATAGCATCACGCAATGGGTTTGGGTTGGAAGGAACCTTAAATATCATCTAGTTTCAACCTTCCTGCCATGATCAGGGAACCATTCCTTGTGCAGTGGTCAGAAATGAAGAGATCTGAGTAGAGGTTTTTTTGTGGGAAAACACTGTTGTTAGTTATGTATTTTTTTTCCTTGCTGATGATTTTGAATAATGAACACTGGAATAGAGTATGAATTTTCATTAATAAAAATGCCAACATCACATGAATTACCTCACTTTTGTTCTCTCCCACGTTGTGGGAATGTGCTCTTTTGTTGAGGAGATGATACAATTTCATCCACGGTGTGTGAATTTCTGTGGTTTAGAGCTTTCTTTAGAATTGGGGGGCTAGAGTGGTTTTTGGAGGGATTTTTGTTTGTTTTCCAAATCTGCTTGGAATGACTACTTTAATGGATGATTTGCTGAAAATACTGTGCCAGAATTATGACAAGTTCATGTTTTGTGGATGATGAAAATCAGAAGTGAGATATAATCATAAGATATTAAGAACTGCAGAGGAAAAAAATATGGTGTTGATTATTGCTACTAATTAACCTGGTTTCACAAGTACAGTTCAAGAATGAAAAGCAGAAAATGTTCAAATTTTTTCATATGCAATGCATCCTAATTTTGTTTTCTGCCACTACTTTAGAAGCAGCAACAGATGTGAAAAAAACCTGAGGAGGATGCCCTCTCTAGGCTGCAGCTGCTCATGGCAGCAAATAAAAACATTTATCATTGGGGGTGACTGTTGCTTGAATTAAACCTGTGATTCATTACAGAAGGGTAATTACAGTTTTTAAAGTGTTTTGGTTTCTCATCTTTATGTAATTTACTCAGTCTAAGGATTAGGGATGATTTTTCTTTGGAGCATTTTACTGTGCTGACTGCTTTGCAACCTCTCACACTCATGAGAATGATGTTTAAATGGAGGGGGTGTAACATAACTTTCTTCTGCAGGAAATATTCCTACAAAATTATGTTAAACTGCCTGTAAGAATAAATCAATGTGATTCATCAGCCTGATGAGCCTGAATAGATTTTCATTTATCATCTGTCCTGGGCAGCCCAAATAGGTTCTATCAGGGTGCTTCATCTAAAGTAATAAAAATATACCAGCTATGGGAGTGGGGTAGGTAAAGGGCATGTTGTTCTTCAAGTACTTGTCTGAAAAGTTTTCTGCACAGATACTGTTACTTTACTAGTAAAGTACTCTACTAAAGAGAACTGTCCGTACTATCCTTCCTGATGTTGGCACCCCTCTAGCTTGAATGATTTCTGCGGAGACAAAGAGCAGAGCCATAGGGTCTGTCTTAGCAGTGTAAATGTCATTATTCCCACTTATAAACAGTATTAAACTTCAACTAAAGGCAGCAAATTCTTTTAGCATAGTTTCACAAAGGGAAACGTTTACTTGGCATTCCTTAGGATTGTAACTCACTATTTCAGGTCCATGGAAAATCAACAATAAAGGGAAATAAATGCTGCTTACATGGAATATATATATATAGGGAGCTAGAAAAAATGTTAAAAAGACCACCTCTCAATGTCTCTGTCACTGTCATTTTTTTATTGGCAGAGATTATTGAAATGCTTATCTGTGTGAACGTGCTTAACAAAAGGAAAAAATTGATGAACACAGTAAATCTTTTGCTAGTTAAGAGAGAAATTTTGTAGTTTGAGAAGGGGATTATTTAACTTTGAGGATTTGCACAGGCTTGGCTCTATGGTCTTAAGAAAGATGCTTGGAAATGGAGTGGTGAAAGAGACTAATGGCAGCTGTAACTTGAGACAAGATAGTCTTTTCATGTCTAAAAAGGTGTCAGACCCTGCCATATTATATCAGCAGATAAAAGGAAACTGTGGTTAGAATATTACTGAGAGTTGTCATAAACCCAAGTGCTACTGATGAAACAGTAAACTCGGCGCTAGATTTAGCGCTTTTTCCTTCAGGAAACAAAACACTTTAACTGCTTCAAGAAAACAAAATTACGATGGGTGACAGAACCATGGCACTGTTCTCTTGCTCACATATCCTTCATTGTAGCAACTATCAGCACTGAACTTAATTTAACTTAAGATATTCACACATCAAACTTTAAAAGTTCTTTATTCACAACCTTGTCTCAATCCCCCACCCCAATTTCCCTTGGCCGAGTTTTAGAGGTTTGGTCATTTCAGAGACTGAGCACAGCTGGGGAAAGGGACATACCTTTGAAAATTTTGCTCACTGAAAACAGGCTACCTATACTAAAATTCCACCTGATGGATATTTAAATTTAATTATCTGCCTGAATAAAAATTAATGAAGGAAAAGAAGTTAATCAGGGATATTTTTAATGCCAAGCTAGGGTAGAAGTAGCTGTACATTAGCATTTGTTATTTTAATACCTTAATTTTAAAATGCAATTTGCTCTGCTACAGCATCTCCCCTGCCAAGCTTAAAGCCAACTTAATTATCCTACCAAATATTTCTGACAAGGTTGGATCTGTGGCAAGCTATGAGTATTCTTTAGGACACGGTGGGAGGAACTGTGACCATCATCCTCTTTGGATGAATTTGTGGGCAAATGAACCCCTACGTGCTGTCTTCTTCCTCCATCCCAATATCCCAGTGTTGTCCTGGCAGTGACACCACATAAAATATAACAGACAAGATAGGTCCAACCCTAGAACTGTCCAAATTTTATCTGCTGCAAAACCATGAAATTTGTGGCCCCGTTTCAGCTTGAATTCAGGCTGTCTTCCAGTCCGACGTGAATGCTGGGTCTCAGAGCAGCTTTAGCCTTTAAGTCTCTCTGTCTCTCAGCCCCGCTGCAATGTGTTGTAGACATTTTCTTTGACTCTTCTGCACTGGAGAGCTAAATCCTCTGCTTGCTCTACAACTGGGTGGGAAAGAGCACTGAGCTGAGGCTCAAAATCCCCGAATCCTGGAGTTGGATGGAAGAAAGGGCTTCAGGAGTGACAGCCACATGCGTAGCTACTGTACAGGGGCTTTATAGGACTTTTCAGACTAACGTGTTCCTAGTTTTCCTAATTATTGAATGGCCTCTTTATGAAATCAAACCTGCCAGTCAGACATGTGGAAGATAATCTGATTTCTTTTAATTAGTGTCATGCTTTCCTGAAGGAAAGAAATCGGCAGTGGCTCTGCTGACAGTCAGCTGGTCAGCCTGTTCACTTGTGCTTCCCTAAGCTGTGTTACAGGCTGTCTTTGACTGTCAGTCAGATCAAAAAGTATAGAGGATACAGGAGGGGTACACGAGGATGTAAAGGTTTTGCCTTGAGGGGTTATCAAAATACCGAAAAAGGTGCTGTTGATACTACAGAGAAGTTTTGGAGATGCAGCAGAAGAGGAGGAGATACTACAGTGAGGTGGCATAGGGCATATATATGAATCCTGAATTCCCAAGCACTTGTGTTGCCAGTTTTGGTATAACCTCTCGGGGAAGCCCAAGACGTGCAGATCAGCAGGTCTGCCTTGGTACAACCTGTGCCAAACTGCTGTCCTCCCTGTGGCTCCTATCATAATTTTTAATGAGGCAAGTATTGCCCAACATTTACTCCTGCTTTTCTATTACCTTTCTAACCTGAAAATATAGGCTTTTACAGCATGGTTTCAGATAGTGGTTTGTGTTCTCTATGTGTTTATTATTTATCATAAGATATGTGGGATTTGTAGGTGCTCTAACCATCAAGTCTAAGTGAAGGTGATGGGTTTGCACCCACACATCTCCCAGCATAAATACACCTTTGTTCTGGTCTCTACTGAAATGCCAGAGGACATCCAAGGGGACGTCACTGTTTCCCAGACTTTTCTTTGTTTACCTTTCTGAAAATCCCTAATCTTACTGCTTACAGATTGCTTAGAATTTGCAAGGTAGGTATTTGGAAAAAGTCATAGCCTCATGATTTTTTTTTTGTGATTTCTAAAGAAATAGTGTTTTCAGTTGGTAATAATTTTTAAAAAGCCACTAGTCCTTTGCTTGTTCTGTTATCTATAGCCCACCACTGAGGTCTTAGGGAGAGAACATTCCTCTCCCCACATTGATAATCTGAAGGATATAACTGTATAAAATGGTGTCCTGGTTAGAACGGCTGGGACCAATTCATCCCTGGATGGGTGTA